>NW_017535413.1:0-7945 GCF_001853355.1 Bactrocera latifrons
ATAACAGAAAAAAAATTCCGATGAAAAATATCAATGGATTATATAAAATACATATGTATATATATATATATATATATATATGTGTGTATTTCGAATGAAATACATCAACCGGTCTTTAAGCTACTTGAAAGCTTCAAGGGAGTTTTGTTATGTATGGGCTTTACGTATTTACATATATTAAATTGGCTATGTGGGTTATTAACTTTAAATTGCTAACGCTCTAAAAGAAGTGTAAAGTTCTAAATGTTTAAGTCTAGGTCTAAGTCTGAGTCAAAGTATAAATATAAGTATAAGTCAAAGTCTAAATATATGTCTAAGTTTAAGTTTAAGTTTAAGTTTAAGCACTACAAAGTTCATACAGCAAATATAATTCAAGTAATAGACTAACACATATCTTTTTTCAACTAAATACTACGCGGTAAACATAAATTTCCTCTCTATTACGTCGAAGCAAATGCGATTAGAGCAACCGCGTTGCCAACCGCCAGACAATAACGACTAAATTGTTTCGCCCTATTTTTTACGCATCCCAGTTACCATACCACTTACTTGTATACTTCCACAATATCCTCTGCCTGCCTTCAACTACGAGGCGTCCATCAAAGCAGCATAATGGCATCTCCATATGGATGGCGAATGTAGCGCCAAACGAATCAAAGGAAGACGGCGCAACAAAAAATGGAAAATAAAGAATGCTTTGGATATTGAGCCAGTAAATCAGGCAAACAAATTGGCTTCTTGCTGATGCCGCCCCATTAGCCACGGCAGTTGCCTGCGTCTGCGTCGTGGCGCTTTGATTGCCGCATTTGCGGTTATACTTAACGACGGACTAAATGTGGGCTTGTGTGGGTGTATGTATGGTGCTTTTGCGGCGAGTTAATAGCACTTCAATATTATATTACTTTTATAAGACATATACATAAGCCAAGCGCTGCATAATGCAAGTACTAGTATTGTATGTGTGCATGTGTGTRTGTGSACTTCGTTGTTTACTTTTTCTCTGGCAAATTGCTGCCTTCACTTAATGATAATCACAAAAATAACCTTCCACGGCTTCAATAGCTAATTTTTGTGGCCTCTCTTGGCCTACTGTGCACTCCAAGTGTCTATGAAGAGTTGATTTTCTTTGTTGTTATTTCAGTAGCGGGACATGTTTCCATCAATATTGTTTTCACGCAGCTCGACCTGGAGTGAATTTAAGTACATATGTAAATACACACACTTATAGGTTATAATATAATGCTTAATTGACATAAGTAGGAAAGTGGCATTGAAAATGTGAAAATAATGTGTTGCCTACCATTGGGCGCAAGTATTGGTTTAGCCAAGTCGCACACCGAAACATATTGAAGTTTAGGTATAACATGTATAGTCTGCTTTATTATTAAATTTTTTTTCAAAATTCGTGTGTTTACTTCTTATAAAATAAAGATAGAAAAAGAACATCACTTCGCAGTAATCAAGGCACCTAGCAGTTCTTCGGAGAAATTGCGGTAGTAGATAATGGCTTGGATAGGTAGAACATAGAAATTAATTGAGGTTTCGGACTACGACCTATGGTCTATTTTGCCCTCTCCTATATCAGATATGGTCATAAAGGTCCAGCACCCTAAACAATTACTGGAGCTTGCTGGGCGCGTTGGCGGTAATGCGATCCCTGTTCCCGTGGATGGATCCAAGGGCACTAAGCCTATTTCTGCAAATTGCTGGGCAACCTAGAATCTGGTGTTCTGAAGTTTCCGGCTTAATTATTTATTTCCGCTTCCAAATCAGGTGTATACAGTAATCTCCTCCACTAATTTGACCGCATAAGCTTCGATTCTAGTGCCGCTTTTGTTGGTATGGATGCTTGATATGCTGGTGTTTTTGCGATGTTAGTGTGCCAATGGATAATGCTGCTCCTCCGTAATAAGTCCAGTGTGGAATCACTCCACACTGCCTTACGGCCGAGAGTAACTTTAAACTTCTTGATGCAGTTTATCCTCTTCGCTCCGCCGTCTCTTGGAAGAAAGGCCAGTGGTGTACTTTTCCTAAGGCCTTCATTTGTTGAGACGAAATTATCCTCCTTTTTGCATGCCCCTCCACTGCAATGAACAGCATGTTATACCTCGTTGACTGTTTGGTCACTAGATGACAGCAAGCATTTTGAAGCGATGCTAGCTTGTTTAGTAAGTGCCCTTGCGCTTGAAGCGTAGACGCCAGAGAGTCTTTGCAGCTACGATGGTTAATGACCTACCGAAGACAGCGTTGCCTTCGATGCCCAAGCAACCGCTCAATGGTCGTGGTTATAATAATAGTATACAACCAACTGATGATACCTGGCTTGCAGCCMCAAGATCTACCAGCTRTCATATATGCACATCAGGAGTGCTTTGGTSGCTCTGCACAGTGTTAATTSYACATGCCTATTCCAGCGTWAAGTTGAGTCTAATGTATCTGTGTAATGCGTCGCGCCATTTTCCAGCAAATTTTTTAGTTCAGCCATAAGTTGGTAAAGAGTATTTGAATAATCTGGAATAATCTGGCAATGGCTTTCAACAAGGCTATCAAGCCGACTCAGTTGTCGACGCTGTAGATATCGGACTACTATAAGCTATAACTGGCATGAAAACTAATCAATCAAGTCCTTGTCTGCAAATCTTTTTATTTCAGAAGTAATCTGCACGATATTTGACATGAATTGCTGTCCAAGGCGATAACATTAAATTAATCGCTCATAATCAATATATTTTTATACCCTTTATGCCATAAGATATACACCTGTGAAAGGTACATTGCCTTAAATAAAAAATGGAAGACTTTTAAGCGGTGTTTTACAATAACAGCCCTTATTGTTAGAGACTTTTCTAGAGTTGTCTATCAGCTTATTTTTTAGAGTAAGAAGCGAAGCAAAGTTGGTATGTTTGACCTACCCTAATATATATGTATATAAATATATATATAATATACTTGTTTGCAAGCATTTTGTATTAGCCAGTTAGATAATTAGCTGTATCCACAATACCCAAACACTGCAGCCAGATTTATTTATTTATATTCGTCGCTCTCATAAAACAAACAAAAACAATAGAAATAACCACTGACGAAGACAAGTGACGTCTTTTGCACAAACGCACACATGCGCAAATTATACACGAGCGCAAATATTGTGCATCACACAATCATATAAACACATGTGATGGTTTTCCGCCAGCGTTAAGCTTGAACTATTGCGTTTCAGTACGCGTGTCACACACACACAGGTACATGCTACAAATATATCGCTGAATTCACTGCGTGAATATCTTAAGCACCGTTACATGTATAAAATATCTTGCTAATAATGCCGCATTAATAGATTTTGTAGCTTTGCTTCAAGGTTGATATAAACCTATGCTCTCACTAACATTACAATAAATACATATTTTGATGATCACATGGTTCATGTGCTAGTGCTTACTATATAAATGAATGTATGTATGTTCTAAAAATAAGAAAAATGATAAATCCGACTGCACCGAAGCTATATACCCTTCACAGCTGCATCTCCTATAGCGTAAAATGTGTTTTGTTCGATCAGTTTGTATGGCAGCTATACGTTATAGTGAGCCGATCTGATCAATTTTTGGAAAAATTGTAGCCCTAACGTGGTTAATAATCCTTAGAAAAATTCACGCAGATATGTCGTTAAATAAAAAGGTTTTCTATAGAAGAACTTGATTTTGAGTGTTCAGTTTATGTGGCAGCTATACGCTATAGTGCCCCGATATGCACAACTTTGACAAATAAGCAGCTTCTAGTGGAGAARAGARTGTGCGCGGAATTTCAGAMCGCTATCTCAAAAACTGAGYRCCTAAWWCMCGTATATACRARCARATWGACASTGTTMAGGGCATAAATATAATAAATATTTATTTATGTAATGGTGAGTGCACGTGCATAAGTCGTTGATAATCAAAATCGTTTTGTTTATGTAAGGCTTTAGCGCACACCCTTCTGCTTCCACCTCTTCTTCTACCACCTCTTCTTCTTCCACCACTTCTTCTTTCACCTCTGCTTCTGTAGTCTTCTCACATTTTCCCACACAAAGAGTGTTGCCTGCACGTTACGTATACGCCCTGGCGTTTGTTGTCAGCCTTTCCTTTCTAACTTATGCACTGTTATTACGATTGTGACCGTGTTTGTTTCTGTAGGCAGTTGCTTAGCATAAGTTTGCTAGCGAAAATAATAGTTTGTATAAATATTTGATTATTTATTGGGGTTAATTACATTTTCGGAACATTAGCCGTTGGATTTTATGCGCACAAACGTCTAGTCAACCACAAACGGGCAAATTACTTAGAGAAACACATATCACATATATTTACAGATGGTCATATTTATTTATTCAGGTGGACTTATGTGCAGTCCAGTGCTCACTGATGCGTGCAAAATATCCACTCACTGGCTTAAGCCGGCAAATATATGCGCGTGTGTGTGTGTGTGTGTAAAGTCTTACGTATGTATACTCGTAAGTAAATGTCAATGTGAGCACAAGCGCTTGCAAGCATGTGTGTTGTTTGCACAATGTAATTAAAACACGTCTGTGATTATGTGAAGCATGTGAAATACGCGATTAGCTCTCGTACTTATTTATATGAATTTAAGCGCTCACTTGCATTTATTGTGGGATTCTCTGCACATTTAAATTAATCTGCCATGAAATTCAGTAAATTTTTCATTGTTTAATTGTAAGTGGTTTCTTTTCTCTTTGCAGGTATGTACAATACAAAGGAAATCGTTTAATTATATGCCAGAGTGGGCTAATACTGCTTGGGCGAACAGACAATAAAATGTGTGGTAAATATGAAGTGATGCAAAAACAGACAGAAGTATAATATTATTTTTTTAATTTTCATATATTGTTTGCTCAGAAAACGATAAGAAATGTATCATAACTTCAAAAATTTTGTTTATAGAATAATTTTAATTTTTTTTTTATATTTTCTATATGAAGCAACTCTCAAATATAAATAAATTACACGCATTACGTAACAATTTTGTACAATATTCAGATGTAACGACGACTTTTGAAAACCTTTTAACGCCAGCGCCACCTAGCATAGCTTTTTCTAAGCGGGTTTTCCTAAAAATTGTCCCTGAATTTCTAACAAACTTGTCCTCTTAAYTTTCTAGTTCTAACTCCWTATMGTGAGCTCAACTACCAAATCTACCTTTTTCTGCAGTAAAACTCATAAAAATATATATTTCAATCAACTTTATTGTAAATCTTGTGATAAGTAAGGATTTCTTACAATTTTTTATATCAGCGCCATCTGCCGGGTACATTTTTTAAGCAACCCTTTCTCTACTTTCAATATTTACGTTATATTACATATATACTAAATTTTTATACAATTTCGGTCTAATAATGAGTTTAAAAACTTTAGGCGACAGCGTCACCTATCTAAGCTTTCTTAAAACACGTTTTCCTAAAAGTGGCCATGAATTTCTATCAAATTCGAAATCTTAATTCTCTAATTTCTGACTGTGTAATCCGCCTACAAATGAACTAGCGTCAACTCTCTCATTTCTGATAAAAAATCTAAATATGCTCAATCTTTAATGTTCACTCAGACTTTCAGAACCTAACGAAATTTCGCTACAATTTTCAAAACTGCTGGAATTTCAAGTGCTTTACAATCAGGTAACTACTTTTGTTGAAGAAGAAAGTCGTTGAAAGTCTTTGATTTCCACACTCAAGTAACAAGAAAGGCCTATGCTACTTAATTTTTATGTCTACCATAGTCTAAGAAGCTGACTGATCTCTGATTTCTAATGGTTATCGATTTTTGCCCGCTCTAAAGTGTATGCTATGATTTTTTAAATCTACATAATTACCGCTTTTACCTCTAAACTAAGAATTTATTACAAAAACTCATATTTTTCGTTCTAAATCTACTTTTTGTGCTACTGTTACAAATGGCGCCAAAAGCTGTGCTATAATTATACAATTTTTATTGATTATTTTGTCCACTCCGACGTGTATGCTACGGTTTATTTATAGGTTTTGAAATCTTAATATTTCAATTTCCTAGTTTTGGGCGAGAAAAATTTTATGTTGTTATATGAAAAAATGTATACATTCTTAGTATAATCTCGAACAACAAATAATAAGTGCGCTCCCAAATGTATACTACGAATTTTTATATATTTTTATATCTTTTTATAACAATTTCTAATTAGGTTAAATTATATAATGTGAAACCTCGTTAATGATTTCTTAATTTTTATAGACCTAGAAAATGATGCTGATTCAGAAAATGGTCATGAAACCTTCATTTTAATTTAAAAAAAAATTATGAAGTATAATTTTTTATATTCGATGAGGAAAAGCAATTTGCAATTAACTTTTACTAACTGCATGCTGTTCAATTTGCATAATTTCACTAAAATCTGTTCATCTAACTGCTGCCAACAACAACAACAATAATTATTATTATTATTACTGCAACCTTTTTTTCTGTGCCACTTGAATTGATTTTATGACCTCAAGTTCGCTGCTACATATTTATTGCCGATTCTTAAGTGCTAATACGCCTCCAGCACAGCAAATGATATGCTATGTATGTATAAGTGCACTTATGCATAAGTATGCATAACAGAGGAGAAATCGAAAAGCACTAAAGAGCCACTCCTGTGCACATTAACATTGGATTGTGGTCGCAAGCGCCGAGACTCCATTAAAAAAGGCAACCAAATTGTGAGTGAAAGAGAGCAATGAAAGTAAGGGCGTTATGCAGTCTACCAAGGGCACTATGAACCGTAAAATGCTTATGTGGCTGTGCGCAAGTGTATGTGTGTGAGTGTGGGTGGGTGTTTAAGAAATCACGACGTCTGCATTTGCATTTGCTGGCATTTGAGTAGGAGACGCATACAGACCCGAATTATAGCTATTTACGGTTGTGTGGAAATGTGTGCACATTAGGGTATTAATAAAGAGGGAAGGTGGACAGTTTTATGTTCAGTTTTATTTTGGAATATATTTTCAAAAATTTGCATAAATATATAATATATAAATTGAGGTCTCATTTGAAGCGGGGTTATGGTTACTACAGAGAGGTTATGGTAGCATTTTCTGTAAAAAAAAAAAATATTTTACAATATTTTTAAGTTTTTTTATACTCACACCAAAATTGTTTATTATAGATTAACATCGAAATATGATTTAATTTATTCGACTTTTTATGACAAAAATTAAATTTGGATTTTCTGCACCTTGTTTTGCCTCTCTAGAATCGGCTCTAATTACAATAAATGCCTTCTTCGGTTGAAATAAAGCCGAAATTTAATAAATTCTGAAACAATGTGATATTGGGTGGTTTTCTAGCATCGAAGAACAACTCTAATGTCAAAAATTCTACCTCAAATTGGGAACATATGATGTAAAACTATTTTCCGTAAAGAGGACAAGCGTAATGTGCGAAACTGAGAAAAATCAGAGTTTGTTGAAATCCATAGTCGATCTCTTTGATAATAAAGACAAATTCTTAGAGCTTAATGAATTCGAGTGATACATGTTGTCAAAACTGAATGACCGCCCTAACGAATAAAACGCTAATTGTTTGACCTCTCTACAGTCGGGTCCAGAAATCTGCGATCAAAATTGCATAGATTTATTTGAGATTATCTAAATTCAATATTTTTTCTACTTCCTGAACTTCTAATGAACGAAATTTTGCTAAAAGTTCTAAAAATAGCATGTAAAACTGTTTTTTAACCACGCTATTATGCTAAAAATCTGTCGTAAACTTATTTTGTATACACATAAGAACCTTCCTTTTTGCGAAAATGTCTGTCGATGTTAGTAAAATATTTTTTATAGCAAAGCTGAGCACACTCGTATTCGAAATGGAAGTCACTTTTAGTGAAACGTAATCAACAAATTACTTTTGAGCTGAGAAGGGCCACCCTAGTGTCCTAAAAC
>NW_017535414.1:0-1542 GCF_001853355.1 Bactrocera latifrons
TTAGATTGATTTAAAAGACACCTTTTTTCCAAGTTTTGCACAGATATCATATATGATAGCTTTCAATCACTGTCAGCCACCTGTGAATTAAAGACGATTATCCCGTTAGTTTCAAGTGAACCACTGGGAATCAGACGTCATAGGATCAATCGAACTTGCGCGTTGTTTTTACACCTTATAGCCCTGACAGACGCAAGATTAATACGCATTAAACAACGCTAATGCGCATTGAAATTTTATGGTGACAGACGGCAGACTTGTGCATTTAGACAGCTAATTGTGAAATTTGTTTATTTATTAAAAAAAGTGAAATAAAAATGAATAATAGAAAATATGAAATTTTGGTATTTTTTAAAAGCAATAATTGATTGTAATGCGAAACAAGTGTGCGAGTAAATTAAGAGTATTGGACAAATGGATAGCAAACTGTGCGTTGTTTATTTCTGYCATCTAAAAATATTAAAATTCGTTTTTGTTAATATACTTGCACATAATTTAATTAGCAATATAAACTGCTTATCTATGATGCTGTAAACGCAAAGGAGGCAGCAGACTTCAAGCGACATCTGTCAAATAATAACAAAAATCGGTCATTTTTAAGCAGTATTGCCTACTCAAATTTGGTGAATTCAGCTAAATGCACGAAATTCTTGTGCATTAGAAACTTGCATTAACATGGGTCAAATGCGCAAGTCAATGTAAATTAAGCCTGCTAATTCATATTAGCGCTGTCGTCTATCAAAGCTATTAGTATCCAGCTTTCCAGAAATGTAAAAACTTCATATGTATAACGAAACGCTTAAGAAACGGTCAAGAAACTTTCCTGCGATAAATTTACTTGTACTAGCATGCAGCTCTAAAGAAATCTAGTACTAATTTTTAATACTTTTTTTTCAATAAAATGCGAATATGGCAAACCTGGTTTTGCGAAGAAACATCAAATCAACAAGGAAGGAAAGAAATTCAAAGTAATCTTATTTTCCTTGTTTATTCTCTCTTGCTCTTCTAATGTGGATCATTCCTAATGCTTAACCAGCTGTCAAAATTAATTAAGAAATAATGTACTTTTTTCTTGAGCAATTACTTGAGAGCTGGATACGGACCTTAAAGCAACCTTAAAGTTTTGTTTCAAGTGATGCTCTCTCTCGCCAAATGGAGAAACCGTGTTGTTGTTCTTAGCCAAAATACCGTTAATCAAAAACTATGAAGTGCTGTAACTAGGCAACAAAATTGTAATTTTGTGTAAGGTATTGCTCAACATGATGAAAACGCGACTTTCCAGCATCTACTCATATTTTCACATCCCAATACAAACGTTCCGCTGAAAGTTACTATGGTAAATGTGGGCATAAGGGCTTCACAGAAATCGAGGTAAAATTTGCTTACTTTAGGAATGATTCAACTCATTTGGCTCTAAATGAGCTGACATCACCATTCACAAAAATTGTGATTAGTTCCTTCTGAATTTTTAAAATAAAAAATGGTTCTTTTAAACATTACAATTAATTAATTGATTTCAAATCAAATTTAGCAATTTAATTT
>NW_017535414.1:2432-6451 GCF_001853355.1 Bactrocera latifrons
ATGTTAATCTTTTTATGACAATTTCTTATTAAAATAATATTTTTTAAATGGGTTGAAGTAATTGTATTGCTATGATAAACATTTAAATGTATTTTATTCAATTCAGCGTAAAATGAATTATTCAAATTTTGGCAGAATTCAATAATACTTGATTTGTTTGAAACTTCCCGATCACTTCGTAGAATTATTAATGGCTGCAATTAAAATTCATATCGACTTATATTGCAATGAAACGGATTTTCAAACAAATCTAGTAGTGGTTGGATTTTTTCAAAATCTTTGAATCTGTCTTCAAAATTATTAAAAAGATTTTCTAATATTACAATGTGATCAAATTGTTTGATGTATTTAATTTTTGAGAAAATCAATGCAGTTTTTGGGAAATAATTAATAGTAAATGAAAATTAACAAAATGTGTTTTAAGGATATATTCCCTATTATCTTTAAAAGACTTGGAACACAAAAGGCATTGCATGGCACTAAAGGCATTTAAAATCATAAAATATTTCTCGCAGGGCATATTTGGTTTTGAGCTATAGTCTTGCGCGATGTTAATTCGTTGCTGGTTCGACAACGACTGAACGATAGAGCGTAAGCGTACGTGTGAAGTTAGTTTGCAAAATTTTGCTAWGAAATGCCGACCACTGTTCTAAAGTCAAGCTGTACCGTGTAAACAAGACCTAACATAAATGTCGACATTGTCTATAGTTGATAATACATCATTCGGGGATCCCCCAACTTTCAGTCTGATAGGAGTGAGTGAGTGGCGTTATTTTGTTTCGTTTGATACTGAGATCAATAAACACTGGATTATTTATCTAAGGTTTGATATTCAAAATTGAGTAAAATGGACAAAAGTTTTGATTTGTTCGTTTAAACATTACTTCATTATGTCGAAAAGAATATATTTAAGTGATTCAAAAGAAAGATAAAAAGTTAAGCTCAAAAAGAAATAACGGAAAAACTTCCAAAGCTCTCTTCGTTTTTTACGGTTGAAGAATCAAATAAAGCGAGGGATTATTCATTCTCATCACCGCAAGCCAAAAGTACCTCTGAATATCACCAGAAAAGAGAGGTAACATGTGACGAAAATGACAAACGTACATTAGATGCTGAACCATCGACTTCAAGCCACTGTGATTTAATAACTGCAAGCTTAGAGAATGTATCTGCGCCTCCTGACCCTGGTACTTACTGTGACGACATTTTACTGGAAGAAGTCCCTGATATTTGGATTCGAAAACGACCAGAGCTTTTCCAAAATATAAATAGTGACTTCCTTGAAACTTCTACAAGTTTTCCAGCTTCAAAGGGTAAAACGAAAACTAGATACTTAACTAAAAACATTTTTATTCGTAAATTGACGAATGGTGAATCTTTACAAAGAGAATGGCTCATTTATTCACCAGCAAAGAAATCTCTATACTGTTATTGCTGCCGTCTATTTAATACCACTACTGGTACTGGACGTAATTTAAGCTCTCCTAATGGATATAAGGATTGGAAGCATATAAGTAACTTATAGATAGAGCATGAGAACAGTTTACAGCACAAGGAATTTATGATGAATTATGTTGCAAGAATGAAAACTACTGGACGACATGATACTGAGTTGCTGTCCAATATAATACAGAAATTAACTATTTGAAGAATGTGCTTAGGAGGATTGTTGCAGTGGTGAAATTATTGGCTTCAAGAGATCTTGCTTTTCGTGGCGAAAAGGCAACATTAGGATCGCAAAATAATGGGAATTATTTGGGATGCTTAGGACTGATTAGTGAATTTGATTCTTTTCATACTGATTACATACAAAACTGCGGAAATCGTGGAAAAATCATATTTATCGGCAAATATTTGTAGTAAATTTATTAATTTAATGGGACAGGAAGTTTTGAAAACCACTGTCAAAGAACTTAAATTAGCAAAGTACTATTCTACTAGCGTAGATTCTACGCCAGATCTGTCCCACCTTGACCAACTAACTTTCATAGTTAGATACGTAAAAGGCGGACAGCCTATTGAGAGATTAATGCAATTTTTGCCTGTGGATAAACATAATTTTGCGCATATAGCAGATACCATTTTAAACTTTTTTGAAAGCCTGATAAATGAAAGAATATGTACTCTGGTGTTCAGTCAAGAATAAAAGAAATTTGCGAATTCGCGATTTACGTTCCAAGTTCGGCACATACGCTAAATTTAGTGGGTGTTCAGGCTGTTGAGTGTGTTACTAAAGCGGTATCATGCTTTCAATTTTACAAAAATTGTTCAATTTTTTCTCGGCTTCGACAAAACGGTGGAAAATTTTGACAGAGCATATAGGAGCAAATAGAGTCATAAAGTCTCTTTCGGAAAATTGTTATTTAAATATTTCTGAAGTATTGTCTTCAATCGCAAGTGACATCAGCCTAGAAAAAGAAGGGAAAATATGAGACTGCTCTTCTAACGGAAATTTGGAATGATCTTTTGGGAATTATGAATAAAAAACAAGTCTAAGTTTACAGAGTAGCACCCTTACCATGAACGTTGTAACGAAACTTTACGAGTCTGTGATCAGTTATGTCAATACCGCACGCAATAATTTTGATCAGTACGAAACGGCTGCTAAAGAAAAAAGTCCATTTGCTGACTACAAAGATACATTTGAAAGAAAATAAAATTCGCAGCTCAAGCGTCACTTTTTTTGGTCATCGGAGACTGCACAGTTGAGAGTCAAGGATAAGTTTCGTGTAGATACTTTCGATCCCATAATTGACATATTAAATACACATTTAGAAAAACGTTCGGCAGCATACCAAGAAATTTATAGTCGATTTAGTTTTCTTTGTCAGTAAACAACAATTGAATCTGGAGTTGCTCAAAAAATTAAGAGAATTTTCAGAATTTTATCATGAAGACATTAATGTAGATGAGCTCAAAATAGAATGTTTTCATTTAAGCCAATATTTAAAAAAACACAGCAAAGCAATCACCGGATTTAAATATCTCAAACTGACATAACCTAATAAAATCAGATACAAAGGTAATAAAATCAGATAAAGGTTTAATAAGAACTGAACGAAATTCAATGTACAATGCAATAAGCAATTTACGGTTACAGTTAGGAATCTATGGTACAGATAATATCATTTAGAAGGTTGCCATATTAATAATATTAAGATTACAACTTCAACACTTCTTCTTAAGCTTATATATCTACTTTTTAACAAAACTTTAATTTAATCCAAGCATTTTTACAAAATTACAGTGCTTTTGCCTAGACAAAGACTTTGTTAAGATATCGGCAACATTCTTATCTGTGGATACATATTTCAAATTGATTTTATTATTTTCGACTTTTTTACGAATGAAATGATACTTAATATCTATGTGTTTTGTACGCTTGTGGTGAATTGGATTGCGAGCGATATGTTGTGCGAAATGACTTACAGTACCGTAATCGTGCATCTGGAACTTTGCTGTTATCTTCTTCTTAATTTCTGCTATTTCATTTTCGCTGGGACATATGATGATCAAATCATCAACGTAGACTGCTATATAACTATACTGCTGATTGTTGTTGTTMACATACAAACATGGCTCATGTCTACACCTTTTGAACCCGATGCTGGTTAAAACTGCGTCYAACGTGGTATTCCAAACACGGCCCGATTGTTTCAATCCATAAATTGCTTTCTGTAGCTTTAACACCTTTTCTGGATACTTCTTGCTGATAAAGCCCTCTGGTTGTTTCATGAAAATATTTTCTTCAAGTTTGCTGTTCAAATACGCGTYCGATATGTCAATATGATGCATGTACAGCTGTTTTTCTGCAGCTATCGAAAAAAGCATGCGTATCGTCTCGTAACGTATAACTGGAGAGAACGTCTCCCAGTAGTTGACACCTAATTGTTGCCCACAACCTTTTGCAACTAATCTTGATTTAAACTTAWTGATATTTCCGCTGGCGTCTCGCTTGATTCGATAAACCCATTTTGAACCAATGGCTTTTTGTCCCTTCGGTAAATCAACTAACGACC
>NW_017535414.1:7203-8420 GCF_001853355.1 Bactrocera latifrons
TCAGCTGCTAACATTATTTTTGCTTCTTTCTTAGTAAATGAAATAAACAAACTTTTATTACAGCACATATGAGAAGTAGCGCCMCTGTCGATGCACCAAATGTTTTTCTTTTGCTTTTCGTCAATGCTTCCAAACATTAAGCAGTTTGATGTTTCTTCATTTGCGGCTGATATGTTGCATACTTTGTTTGAACCTTGGCATTCACTTTCCCGATGACCCGATCGTTGACAATTGAAGCATTTCCCCTTAAATTTTAATTTCTTTTGCTTCTTCACTTCTTTCGTTGCATCGCTTTGCCAATCGTGTKTTCTAACGCTGCTTAGTTGCTTTTGCGCTGCATATGTGCTTTTGTTTGAGCACGCATACACTGCTTGCATGTCCTCTCTTTCATTTTGTTCTTGCCTACGCGTACCTTCTTCAAGAATTTTAGTTTTGACTGTGTCAAAAGTTGGCAATTCRTCGCGAGTCTCAATTGCTACAACAAAAGTTTCCCACGAGCTAGGAAGACTTGACAACAACATTATGGCTTTCAAATCATCCGCTATTTGTATGTTTAATTMCGCTAGTTTGTCGACCGTTTCGACAAACAACTGTACATACTGAATCACGCTATCATTTTGCTGCATATTCAAACGCAACAATTTTTGATATAACTGCACTTTTCTTATTGGACCAATTGGCACATGAATTTGCTTCAATTTTTGTCATGCTTCTGATGCCATTTTGCATGATTTTATATGCGATAATTGCGTCGGTTTCACATTAAGGAACAARCATGCCAACGCTTTTTGGTCTGCTGTGTTCCATTTTTGTACATCTTGAGGCGTTGCCTCCTCTGGTGTTTTATCACTAATAACACAAATCTGTGGTAATTAGCACACTGCGCACAGATACCGACCAGACGTCRTAATTATCTTCTGCAAGTTTTTCGATTTGCAGAGACAAACTCATTTTAAAAACTTATTTAAAAACCGCGCACACACGAAATTGAGAGTTCACTTTAGTTAATATTTGCCTTTACAACAAATGGTGGCCTATGCGTTCTAACCTGGGCCCATAACCATTGTTGCAGAGAACCACTGATAATAAAACGCAGTGTTTATAGTTTAAAGGTTTAATAACAACTGAACGAAATTCAATGTACAATGCAATAAGCAATTTACGGTTACAGTTAGGAATCTATGGTACAGATAATATCATTTAGAAGGTTGCCATAT
>NW_017535415.1:0-766 GCF_001853355.1 Bactrocera latifrons
AGGTGAAACGCCTATAACCCAGTATCCAGGACAAATTTTACATATCGATATCTACATAACTAGCAAAAATATAGTCCTAACAGCGATAGACAAATTTTCGAAATATGCGCAAACCAAAATACTGAAATCGAGAGCAATAGAGCATGTTAAAGAACCTCTTCGTGAACTACTCTTTCAATTTGACGTACCTGAATCGGCCGTATTTGACAATGATACATCCCTCAACTCAGCAACTATAAAATTTTTATTGGAAGAGAAACTTAACATAAAAATTTTTAAAACACCGCCTTATGCAAGGTCCGTTAATGGTCAAGTAGARCGTTTTCACTCGACACTCACAGAAATAAYGCGTTGTTTAAAAGCAGAACGAAATTTCAATTTATTCGCCGAACTCCTTGACAATYCCGTATACGAATACAATTATAGAGTTCACTCCACCACGAAAAAGAAACCAATAGAGGTATTTTTCGGCAGARGAGTCTCCACGGATCCAAATCAATTCGAAAAAGCAAGAGAAGAAAATATTTCGGAATTAAAAAACAAGCAAGTAAACGACCTTTCTTATCATAACAAAAAACGACATCCCATAAAAATTTATCACCCAGGAGAAGTTATTTATGTGAAAATAAACAAAAGATTAGGTACGAARATCTCTCCAAAATTTAGAAAAGAAATAGTAAAGGAAGACAGAAATTCAACAATTTTAACAGAGTCAGGAAAAATAGTCCATAAAGGTAATATTAAAAATCAAAATTAACCTCTCTCT
>NW_017535415.1:2546-4016 GCF_001853355.1 Bactrocera latifrons
CTTGTCAGGAACGCAGCTCATCAATTTCCATAAATTGAATTGAATTACTTTCACTAGAAGCTTTGAAAGAACTCCACATAAGTAACACTCGAAGAATAAATCTCCTGAAGGCAGCAACTATATCCAATGGCTCACTTTCGCTTGGAGCAGTTGCAGCTACCTCCATCGTCACAATAATTTTTTGCAAATTTTGGAAGAAATCTCGAAATTAAATAAGCATCACATCCAATAGCGACGCTAACCAGATCCCGGCAACAAACCTCAGGATGAATCAAATCAAAGATTCTCCAAATGATCAGCCAACATACATAAATTTCAACAACTTACCTTATTTTTGACAACGCTCGAGCAAGAACGCTTTTAAGAGGGGAAGTGTTAACATGGCATATGTTAACATTGCCGAAATAGTAAACTAATTCGTCAGCAATTCTACTAATACAGGTAGAGCGGACATGGAACTCAAGTTACACAATGTTTTCCACAGCACAGCCCAGATGCACTGCACTGTCAGCACACGCGCCACCTAAATTAGCGAATTCGTGAAATTTAATTATGTTTTGCCCGGTGCATTTAGTTAAGCTTTTAGATTAAGAACATGGTAAAAATCAGTTTCAAAATAAAGTTATAACTAGAAGGTCGTGCTGACCAAAAACGATTTCTTTCCTTTAACCAGTAGGAAAATCGTTAAGTTATAATATGGCACATAAGCGAGTCGTACTTAAAATAATAATTTCTACGTATTTCAACAAACAAACCGTGAGATGCAGCTCGATATAATATAGGATAGATAATTAAGAGTGTTCAGGGAGGAATTTGATTTTTATGTAAGCGGAGTACTACTTAAACGGGATTCATTGTACACATAAATCACAGGAAGAATATTAAATATTTTCTTTGATACATTTCTTGACTTGAAAATTGACAAATAAACTGCATTGTCAGTTTTATGCTAATATTTTTTAATACCTATATTTGCGGGGTTTTAAAAGCTTTTTTTAGCTTTTGTCATCGTCGCAAAAAGACGCTTGTAGGCAAAGGCATGCTCGGGGAGATGGTGGTTGCCTTTATGAATGAAGCGAGTTTGCCTGTTGAAAGTCGCTTGCGTGCATGAATGAAAATATTGTTGTTGTGTGTTTTTCTACTTTCGGCATCGACTATTTAGCTGCCATGCCTCTCGGCTTGTGATGCTGCTGATGCTACTTGAAACGATTGTTGTTTTTGTAGAACAATATTTGTAATTTTTGCGGGTGACATACATATCTACATGTGMTCGCATATAAGTATGTATGTTGTGTATGGATTATTTGTGTGGGAATGTCATACGCACATATTTACATGTGTACGCATATTTGTATGATGCTATTTCAAACGATTGTTGTTTTTGTAAAGCAATGTTTGTAGTTTTTGCGGGTGACATATCTACATATGAACGCATTCTAATGTAATTGTGTATGCATTATTTGTGTGCCA
>NW_017535415.1:5226-6084 GCF_001853355.1 Bactrocera latifrons
TCGCTCTGCCGGCGCTTAGAATGTTAAGTTGGTGATAGCATAAGCTTAGATTTTAGTTGCACTTTTAATTCCGCTGTTCTTTAAGTTGGTTGGACATCGCTCCAACAACTTAA
Source organism: Bactrocera latifrons (assembly GCF_001853355.1). Lineage (NCBI taxonomy): Eukaryota > Metazoa > Arthropoda > Insecta > Diptera > Tephritidae > Bactrocera > Bactrocera latifrons. Next base: position 5,340 of record NW_017535415.1, read on the forward strand.
AAATTAAAGTTAAACAAGCATTTTTGTACAGTTATAACAAAATGTTTAAATAGAAACTAAAAATAAAACTTGAAGTAAGTTAACTTGTATATATGAGCAGCGCGCACATGTTATTATTGATAGGTGATAATATGATTTGAATTCTCGAAAGCGAACATAAACAAATATGGTCATGTAATTAATGTACATTTATCACTATTGTRACATATTWAATTTTTTTAATAATAATATGATAGTTTCTTATATACATATGTAACTACGAATATTGCTTTGAAAAGTCWTTTAATTCAAATGTATTCAATTGGACATGTATTCATTAATATGCACAAAAAGAATTCATACGAATACACATGTTTGCATATAAACGTATAAAAATATAAGCAAAACAGCGAACATGCGTCTGTTAGAGCAATATTTAGTATTGAGCATAATTTTTATTTCACGCTCAGCTCTGTTCAAACGAAAATGTTAAAATTTCTCCTGCCSAGCTGGCAGTGGTGAGACTGGCTCATCTCGACCGAGTTAGCCAAAAATATTTTTATGATCTCCACGCCGTGAACCCCCTCTATGATATACGTTCTCTGTGTGCATATTACGTATGTATGCGAGTACAGTCTATTGGCATGTACTCAAAYGTTGTCTAAAGGTTGAGTTTATAAAAATATATAAATGTACGTATGTTCAAATTGGTGCATACATGTATGTACACACATATGTATTTTTTTCTATGCGGTTTTCTCTACCT
>NW_017535415.1:7799-9512 GCF_001853355.1 Bactrocera latifrons
ACGAAAGGAAGTATTGTGTATTTGGTATAAAAGGACCCAAATTAGTGTGGCGTAAACGAGGAGAAGCTTTCAACCAATGCAATCTTTATCCCACTGTGAAACATGGAGGTGGTGGGGTGATGCTCTGGGGTTGTATGTCAGCCGGTGGCCCCGGCAACCTGCAATTTGTGGAGACTATAATGAATAGGCATATTTATTTAGACATTTTAAAGCGTAATATGCGATCGAGTGCTGAAAAATTAGGATTGACAAACAGGTTTAACTACCAACATGATAATGATCCCAAACACACTGCAGAAATCGTACGGCTTTGGTTGCTCTACAACGCCCCCAAACAACTATGCACACCTCGACAGTCACCAGAYTTAAACCCAATGGAGCATTTATGGGTACTTTTGGAAAGAAAGACACGTAATCACTCAATATCGAGTATACAGCAGCTCAAAAACGTTATGTTACAAGAGTGGTATAAAACAAGAAATAAGGAGACAGGTTGTAGGTTCGATGAAAAAACGGTTAGCAGAGGTCCTAAAGCGCCGTGGATATCCAACTCGTTACTAAAAGACAAAAAAAATTTAAATTTTACAATGTAACGCCTTCATATATTTAGTGCTTGTAGACTTTTGATCCCTTGTATTGTTGCGTCGAAAGAGAAAAGTGCCGTTAACTCGTCTGTCTTGCGAACACGTGCAAAGAATTTTTGAGACAAACATTTTTATATTGACTGCTTGTAGACTTATGAATCTGACTGTATGTATATAAATATATATGTACATAAATATATTTATACATATATATATTATCTGTTATGCCAAACTGTGTTTTTTTTTCGGTATTCTGTTTTAGACGAGAGTTACTTATGACAGCTTGACGTGTTTTTGCAAATACAATAAAATAAAATTAGAATAACTTGATGAGTTATTCTATGCAAATTAATTAAATTTGAAGCAAAATTTTTTATCGTAATTATACATATATGTATGTACGTGTATGCTAAAATTGAAATCAAACATGCAATACTAACAGGAATCGATACGACTCACTTTGTTATCGGTCGTGAGATTTTGGGGATTACGGTAGGCCAATGTGTATAGTAATTTCTAATCCAAATCCTGTCCTGGACTGCTGCGGTGGCTTCCAAGTGGTTGTTGTTTTTTGTTGGTTTTACTCTGCGCCCGCTTTGTGTTTTTTTTGTTCCGCACTGTTATGTATATATGTACGTATGTATATATGTATATTCTTATTTGATTTTACTTAGGTTTGTCATTTATTTTCCGTTGGGGGCACTGTATTCTTTTTTTTTTTTTTTTTGGTATGTATTTATGTAATTTCACTGTTTCAATGCACTTGCACTTCTGCAATTTTTTGTTTTTAATTTTTATTTTCTCTTTTTCTTCGTCACACTATGTTTCTGTGTATATATGTGGTTTCACTGCTTGCGCCCTTAGTCATTTTGTTTTGTCACCAATTGTAAAATTTTTGTAAAATTGAWTATTTKTAGCTTTTTTTCATAATAGAGCCATTCAGGATGGCTCGAAGGACAATATATAAAATACCACTTACTTTTTCACTGGCTCCGGAAAGAAGATTTTCTGAACGCAATGTTTTAGTTAAAACGGGGATCACAATCTTATTTGATGTTTATGAAATTATACAGAAGAGACCCTCGAAACGATGATGATATACTGGTGGAGCTGCTTCGGGTCGATTTTT
>NW_017535416.1:0-1182 GCF_001853355.1 Bactrocera latifrons
TTATTATACACTAATTTTGTTTATGAGATTGATATTTAAATATCTTTTAATGTGTTTGTCATGATTTTGTCACCGCTGTGCTTGTGTTTAGCAGGAACCAACTCCTTCCAAATTTAACACATATTTTTTGTCTACTCTCACCTAACCATTTTAACTTTTTCCGCTGTCTGTTTTGTGCTTATTTATCTCCATGATTTCAATTTATTTGTTCTTTTCCATTCTTAACTGTTCCACAGTTATATTCTATGCTAAAATGTTAATTTCGTGTCCATTTAATTGTGGCTTCCTTTGTTCCTTTTTTGTAATGTGCTTATATTATCTTGATTACCCAAACTGAATAATGTAGTTTGCTTAGGCGGTGACAGCAAAAAAGTGATGCCAGCTGTCGATATAACTGTTCGTTTTCGTCACACAAATATAACTAGGATCGCTGTCATGATTAATAATATAGAAAGAATTATTCATTTACCTGACTAAGTGCCTTGAAAATGACATAGCCGAAATCAGCCTAAAATAAAAACAAATAAACCATATTACAGAGACAAAGGAGTTCCTGACTGTTTAAATGGTAAGCTCAACAGAGTGATACTGTTCTCAGTTCTTAAGAATAACAATAGGTTTCTTTAAAACTATGTGGAATAAAGTCAAGTAAAGTTTGTACCCTTTGGAACAACCTACTTTCAGAAGGCTTCTTCAGCGATATGAAAACCACACATAATTTTGAATATTTTGAGTATAGATAGAGAAAGCAATTAATTACTCAATAATAGCACTTTATATAATATAAGAAAATTATGGGACTGAGTCGATTTAGAAAGGTTTTTTGAACCAATCGTTATAATTCTTTAAAAACTCTCAAAATAGGCTCCTTCTGCATCGATGCAGCGCTGCCAGCGCTGTTTGTAAGCATTGAAGGCGTCACGGAAAGCATTCTCCGGAATAGCCTTGAGTGCCGAGATAGAAGCTGCTTGATCCCCTCTGTCGTCTCAAAATGKTTGCCTTATATCAGCCTTTTTTAGGCCATGACTCGTAACTTGACATTACGTTATTCAAAAATTTAAGCTCACTTTCACACATTTTTAGATTTTCCTGGTACACTTCCACTCGCCGCAATTTCTGGTCGCTAGTGAACAATTTTGGGACCATCTTCGCGCACACCTTGCGCATGTTTAAGTGCTCCGT
>NW_017535416.1:2019-3689 GCF_001853355.1 Bactrocera latifrons
AGAAAGTAGAACTAGTAACGTGATTTTCATTGCAAGTAATATTGAATACGACGTGCGACGTACATATACAAAAACTCTTCTTCCGCTCAATGTAGAGAAGTCTAACCTGGTATCACATGGCGATAAGTTTCTCTACAAGTTCAAATGATTTCAAATCATTTTTATGTAGACGCCATTACTATATACTTATATATATAATGAATTTATAATAGTTCAAATTTATGTATGCAGATAAATATATCGTCACTTGAAACGCAAAATAACGTAACAACATTTTCGGAAATTTACAGTGGCATGAATGAAACACGAAATAAAATGGAACAATAGAAAACTTAATATTGATTAAAACTGGTTCATATCTGAACGCAGAACCTGAAAATGTTGAACATATGTAATATTATGTATGTAATTTGAAGTAGTGAAGCGTAAGCAATAATACACTGAATTTCGAATTGTTTGATGATACGTTATTTTGTATTTCAGGTTACGATATGTAATATGTAATTATTAAATAGAATTGTATCAATAATTTTCATCATATTTTTCTCTATTCACTTTCAGATCTCGAGGGATACCCTCAGAAAGTGAAATAAAATTTCCTCGAACGTGAAAGTCAAAGAGAATTTATATAGCCTAAAAAGCAGAGAAGGAAGCTACCATACAGTGGATGCAAAAAATTTATGTAATTGTAACGATTGCGGCAATAATCAAATTAGCGCGGCAAATACCGTGAAAATATCTTCAAGTGCGTAACATAAAAAAAAAACAAATTCGCCGATCATGATTGCCTTTGACCAGCGTAGAATGCAAACAATGCTTGCTAAAGCAGCGAGAACGATAACGAAAGCAAGAATAACAACAACGAAGAATACAACAAATATATTACCGCAGTCAACGTGTATAATGAAAATTAAACGAAAAAGTAAAATATCAAAATATTTGTTGTTAATTACCGCAATTTGTATTAACAGCTTTTGACCGTCGCTTAGCGATGATGGAGATGCCGTTGGTAGTTTACTGCCTATTGCTTATGGCACGCATATGACTGTCACAGCTGGTGATGCCATCGCACACACGTTCACCATCGAAATGCGTGGCCAAAATCACTATCACGATGGTGGTGGAGGAGGCGAAGCAGACAGTAGTGGTAGTTTGGAAAATATGGATTTGGAGAATATGGATATGCATGCCCTTGATTATGATACTGGCATTGGTGCTGTACCAGAGGAGTCAGAGGAGCGCGATCATATCGCGCATCATTTTGGTAAGCTAGTTTCTCTACAACTAAAATCATACATTTTCCCAAACTATATTTATAAAGTCTTCCTTGATAGGTTAGTTTTTACTATATGTAGTACATTGCGAAGCCCAAAAGAAATTCCGATATCGAACAATGTAAGTCAATAAAGCGCCTTGAGGTCAATGCAAATTTACATAGGTTTTTAGTTTTATTCCCAGCAGCTTGCTGAAATATCTGGGTGAGCTCCCAAAAGGTTAAGCCTTAATCTCGCAAAGGCGAACATCTATCTCGTCTTGCTCCAAGCAGTTTCTACAGTTGAGATATCAAAATTTTCAACTTTAGATGCTGGTTGCCTATAGGGCAATGAATTATTATGACGTCCAACACAAGGAAAAGTCTTACTGAGAACAAAGGGCTCACTGAACTTGCA
>NW_017535416.1:3989-5567 GCF_001853355.1 Bactrocera latifrons
GTGCCATTTGTTGTCAGCTCATCAGCTTATCAGTTGCCTACTGTTCGGCTGTGGACTGTCTTCTAAACTAAACTTATTGCAAAGTGACTTAATGCCATTGACAACGAAGTTATGTGCCATTTCTTAAGCAGTGATAAACGCACCGTTAGTGAGTTCAAGGCTAATATTGCGGCCCTGCTAAGCACCAGAGTGGATAGTCGCTTTTGCGAAAAGGGCTGCTGTTCCCCATCCTAGGGTAATCTAGATCTTCCCTTGCATGTTCGCGGCCAGAGAAAATACCGCCGGCGTTTGGCGACTACATATGTAATGGTAAACAATATGAAGTCAAAGTGTGCTACGATTCCCGAATGATTAAACATTATTTACTTATAGGAACTCAGTTTCTCTGAATCCGATAACAACTTCCGCGTCCAAACACTTTCCGGATATATCTATAAACGTTGATCGCTCTCGCTTTCAAGTGTGCTCTTTTTAGGGTCTTCCACCACAAAAAAAGACCCATAGAAAATAATACTCTTGACTGTCGTGTCACAGTGGAAAATAACTATTTCTAGTGTGAGATCCTACATTTTGGAGACTGCAGACGGATACTTCCCATATATTCAGAAACTTTTCCTTGAACTTGAGTGCAACATCATATTGCATAGGCAATCACCCGACAGTAACAAATCTCAAGTTTTTAGAGCATTGACGATCTATAGGAAAGGAGAAAGAACACCATGAATCTATTAAATCGTCTTTGCCTTGTATATTGCATGTTCCGCTTTATACTTTGCCCACTCGTCAGTTCATCCATTTCAGCGGGCTTTATTGAATAACCCTATGTAAGATGTCCTAATTACAAAGTGCTCTATGTCGGCCAGAGAGATTCTTTCAACAAATTTTCTTATCGTATTCACTAAATATGTATAGTATATACTACCTTTTCACGCTTCACTGTTTCCAAATTTGTATTATTTGGTCCAGTTTTTGCTATCTCCAAATGCCACTGCAACCTAATTACAATTAACACACTTGACCGCACAGGCATTTAGTTAAATTGTTGATCAGAAGCAAAAAGTGTGACAATTAAATGATTACAATTACAAAATTTGTTGTCAAGATGACATATGCTAACCGCATAGTATTTAATACCCATAGTGTTTTCCATATATACAGTCATGTTCATGCAAAAAGTGCTGCAACAGTTTCTTGTATTTAAATATCTTTTCTAACATATACTGGCTTTCCAAGCGCGATTATTTTGCTAGAATAGATACTCCATATTTAACGAAAAATCCCGACTACGCTTGTTGCAAGGATTTTGTATGTCGAATTTGTATACTTTCTAAAAAACATGATATTCATTAAAATAACTTTGCCTGTTGGTAGGCGTCCACAAATCAAGAAACTATCAAATAACTTTAAGGAATTTTATAATTTTCGAAGAGAGGTTCTTTCCTAATGGGTAGAATAAGACATTGTTCTATCAATAAGCTTTACTTTGAAGTGAAACTAAGTACATAAGGGAACTTTATTTTCATTTTACGTTACAAAAATCAGTAAATGTAAAATAAAGTAAGATTCGTCTATACAAAT
>NW_017535416.1:12856-13773 GCF_001853355.1 Bactrocera latifrons
AAGACCGATGATATAATATAACGCCACATGGAGTACTTGAATGGTGTTAGGTCACAACTTCTTAGAGGGCATTTAATATCATAATTTCTTGATCAAATCTAGTCTACAAACTTAAGTAGATATAATTCGGTTTTTGCACGTGCTGTGTGCCAAGTAGCCCCATCTGGTTGGAACCAGATATTGTCAAGATCAAATTCTTCCAATTGCGACAATTAAAAGTTGGTTATCAGCATTAGTTCAAAGAAAGTACGGACTGTTGACTTTACCAGACCAAACACCACACCACACTGTCAATTAAGGTGAATTTAGTGGTTGTTCATGAATAACTTTTAGATTTTCTTCATACCGGAATCAACAGTTTAGTTTATTAATGGCACCACTTAGATGAAAGTAAACCTCGTCACAGAAGATGATTTTCTTAAAAAATTATTATCGTATACAACACAAAATCAGCAAATTCGAGAGGTTTATGGTGATCCAATCACTTGAGTAAAAACCATTTTAGACTTTTCTCAAAATCTGCCAGGTTGTGGTGTGAGACAGTCCCAATTCTGGAGGACAGCTTGGAGTCAAATTGCGGTCTTGCAGCAAAATTGTCATTACTACAACTGTTATCGCAAGGAAATTGAGATTTCACTGTTAAAGTTATGGATCATAGAGAAGAAGGGTGCATACAGCTTGTTTCGTGATGAAAATACAAGGTATATGTTTCCATACATTTTTTTTAGATTTTTTTACTAGCAATTTACAAGATTGCATTTCTGTAAATCTACTTCTCTTGATTCTTAAATATTTTGTGTTCGGTTATAATTTTGAGACCGTCTTGTGCATTAGAGCGTGTCAATTTACAGAGAGCCAAAAAAAATTTAAAGAAATGGGTAATATTCTACGGATCATTCTCAACAATTTTGCTTAAC
>NW_017535417.1:0-2109 GCF_001853355.1 Bactrocera latifrons
TAGTATGGTCTTACCTTTGTTGTATACCATGAAACATTAATTTTTTCCGGTAGGGAGTAGCGATCGAAAGTTAGAAGGACTACACCACTTGGAGTTGGTTGGCCATTTATGTATTTTGGAAATTTATAAATCGATATGACACCTTGGTCTTTCAAGTTTTCAATTATTTCATTGTCGGAAATATCGTTTAGGCACAGAGCGTAAATAGTACCTTTGCATGAGTCTAAAGTTTTGTGGAGCTCAATTTTTACACTGCATATTCCCACGAGTTGCTTTGTTGTCGTAAATTTTTTTGCGATAGTGCTATTTTTAACAAGAATTAGCAAATTACTATCTCTTAGTTGACTGATTTTTATTATTTCAGAGCTAATGTGTTTCAGGGATTTGTGAACGGCGAGGCACGAAAATTTATTCAACGGCTTATTTGCATCAGTTGAACTTACCACTATATATTTGGGACTGTTATTGCTGTTGTTGACTATTGTTGTTAGTAGAGTAGAGAATAATTCTTCATTCGATAATGGGTTCGCTTTTTTCTTTCTGTTTGGTTGAGGACAGAAAATAATAGGTTCGCCCTATTAGAGCGGTCACCAGGGGGACATGTTTTCACAATTTAATTTAATTAATTGGAGTTAGAAAATAAGAGCAGGCTTATTGAAAAAATTAGGTGCGAAAATGTAATTTGCACAAGCGAAATTGATTAACACAACGAAATTACTGATAGCACAACCGTATGCGAGCGACAGTCGGAAATTGAGTGGTTTTTTTTCGCTAATTTCGCGACGCCAACGSTTGAGAACGACATGTAAGAGTCGTGTGTGTCTTCCTCAATGGATGCGCCAGCGGCAAATATTTTCAACACTAGGCGGACTTCTTTGCCGCGTTGGCACGGGAATTGTGGATTAAATTTTCTCCACTAGATGTTCAATTGTTGTTCTGACAGGATTAATCATCCATTGAAAACTTGACCTAGCCCCCATATAATTAATATCGGAATTTTCGATTATCGACATATTTTAAAATTTGGAATGATAATAGATAGTAGATAAGATCGGGTCGATACTACTCTGACTCCCATGTACTACGTATGCCTCATTTTCCGTTTAGTATATGAGTTATATGGAGCATAAATATGTATAAAATTGGTAACATTTCGATCCTCTGGTTCAGGTTGTAGACTAGACTCCTAGACAACCCGTTAACGCCAAGTTTTACGTGGAAGTCCGCAAGAGACTCAAATGAGGGCCAATCGGGTCCGAAAATACATCGCAGCCGAGTGAAAGTTGCACAGCGGAACGCATCTCAAGGCTACCGCAGCGCTCTACAGACCAGATGTGGCCCCCGCACTTGTTTTGTTCCCTTGCCTGAGACCGAAGTAAGGGGATCCAAACACCATGCATCTCGACTCTTTTGCCGAGTATACCTTCTGTGACGCCTTCAATGCTTGGAGCGTATTGTTAAAGTTTTTAAAGAATTGTAAGGATTGGTTTAATATATTTTCTTAAATCGACCCAGTCCAATTATTTTCCGGATAAACCCTGTACATAAAAAATGGTAAAAGAAAGTCGTTTCAGTTACGGTATTTACAACTAAAGAATAGTTCAACCGATTTGACTTAAAATTGACGTGGAGGTGGGTATCTCATTATGTTCAAAGTCCATACAATTCGTAAATACTAAAATTATATTTCAAATCCTAATTCAAACTGATGCACGTACATGTTTGTCAATTAATTGTTTGCAAAATGGAAAAAGTATCAAAATTATTTTTTATTTTCGTATTTCGTAAACTATGAAACCGTTTTATACTCTCGCAACTTATTATGCAATTATCTGGCATCTCCCGTGTTCACCTGTGTAATTGCGAGCTCCTGTAAATTTGTTTAATTTATATAATATTTTCAAACTCTTTGAAAATTTTTGAATTAATTGATCCGTAAAGATAAGTGCCCCTGTGATATTTTTCTATTAAAGCATTTGAAATTTACTTAAATTGCGTATTGGTAATTATAATTTATTCTGCCGAGTCACTTTCAATTTGTTTTTGTTGCTATATTCTAAAATAGTGCAATTGTTGGCGTAACTTATATTGCTTATTTCTTTCTTGTTT
>NW_017535417.1:2334-7905 GCF_001853355.1 Bactrocera latifrons
GGAGATTGGCCGTGAGCTTGAAACCCTTACAAATAAATTCAGGCATTGTGAAACGTTTTTTCAATCATTTAAATGCCTAAATGACCAGGAAGAGAAACCAAAATCTTTCAATAAACGTAAACGCCCGTCTGATGAAGAGACCACTGCTTCTTCCTTAAAAAGAATGCCTCCACCCAATATTGACCTCATCAATCTTTCTCCCCTTTGTCCACAAGGAGAGAAAGTCTCGTCTGGTCAGAATACAGAGAAAGCTATTACTGAGCATGGTAAGCGAAAACTTTCTCAGGATCCGCTTCCAAATAACTGTAGGTCACGTAGTAAAAATTTAATTGTAATACCGCGGAAAAAAGCAACATTTATCTCAAGACTTGCTGCGGATACCACCGTCGATGACATAAAGAGTCGAAACTAAAATCGGAAGATGCAGACATCCGAAAATTTTATTTCAAATATGACAGGGATATCTCATCTTTCAAGATCGACATATCCGCTGTATTTAAATTTTAAAATCATTGCTTTCACAGAAACTTGGTTAAAGCCCCACCATTTTTATAGTGAAATATTAATACAAAATTGTTCTATGGTTTCGCAGGATTTCTAATTTTCCGTCCGCTATGAAATATGAGTCTAGTATATCCAGTGACAATCACACCACTTCTAATATAATATGTTCGCTGAATTCTTTAGCTCCACTTACTTTCCAAAATCTCAAAAAAAAGGTTCCGGATCAGCACAAGTTATGTCTGATTTCTGTCATTAATGCACCTACCATTTCCGAAGCAGAAGTCTTATATCAGTTAAATATATTAGAACAATCATACAATTATGGACCAGATATGATTCCCTCGAGCTTTCTTAAGAAATGTGCCAAATATATATACCAACCCCTAACAAAACTATTTAATTCATCTYTTATGCAAGGCTTATTTCCATACATATGGAAAAAGTCATTTATAATTCCTTTGCATAAGAGTGGATTTAGGTCATCTATTGAAAGCTATAGGGGAATAGCAAAGTTGTCTGCAATACCTAAACTTTTTGAAGCAATTATAACAGACGACATAACCTTCCGGATCTCTGCACTAATTTCTTCTTCTCAGCACGGTTTTCGTAAAGGGAAACTTACAATAACTAATTTGCTTTAATTTGTATCACATGTATCAACGGGCTTTAGGGAGAATACTAATGTTATGTACATTATATACACAGATTTTAGTAAAGCTTTTGGTAAAGTAAACCATTCAACTCTTTTGAATAAACTTGATCTTCTTTGTTTTCAACCAATATTTCTAAAATGGGTTGCTTCTTATCTTAGTAATAGAATTCAACAAGCCATATTTAACGATACTCTTTCCGACATAATCAATGTTCCTTCAGGCGTTCCTCAAGGTAGCCATCTTGGCCCAATTCTGCTCTTGTTATTTATTAACGACATATCATCTGTTGTTAAGTTTTCAAAAGTTTACGATGTAAAACTTTTTAAATCATTCACCTCAAATGGCCAAAGATGTCAGTTGCAAACAGACTTAAACAATCTAGTTTCTTGGTGTGTTAGAAATGACATGCCATTGAACCTTAAAAAATKTAAAACGATGTGCTTTTCACGTAGATCTGTAGACCTTATTTCATACGTAATACAAAACTTTATTTTGGAGCAAGTATGCAATTTCCAAACTCAATTTTAATCTTCACACATCTTCCATGGTTTTCAAAGCTAAAGATGCTCTTAGTTTTGTTAAACCTTGGTCTAAAGAATTTAGAGATCCACTTACCACAAAAACTCTTTTTACATTTTTGGTGAGGCCTATATTAGAGTATACTTCCGTGGTATGGAAAACTTGTTATCAAGTTTATTCTGAGAAAATAGAGTCCGTTCAAAAACAATTTTTATTTTTTGCCTTAAATCATTTGCATTGGGATTCCAGTTTGAATCTTCCTACTTACACTGTCCGTTTAAAACTTATAAATCTCCCTACACTCGCTAGTCGTAGGGAAATGCTTAGTATAATATTTCTTGTAAAACTCATCAATGGGTTAGTCTGTAGATCATCTCTCTTGCCTGATATTAATTTTAACGTTCCCGATCGCTATACCAGGCAGTGTAGACCTGTATTTAAAACGAGTTAAACGAACAATTCCGCCGTATATGTCACGATTTCAATTCTCATTCCAGCACAATTGATCTAACAGATTCATTCTTTACCATTAAAAACAGACTCATTCTTTACCATTAAAAACTATTTTATCTACTCTTATCAAAAAACATTTAAAAATTATAAACTTTAATCTAAGTCTTAATTTTGGCTGTTGAAATTTTTGTTTCTGCAGCTGAGCAGCTTAAGATCGCAACGCTTAAAACTCCCTTGCCTTTTATGTCTCGGTTAATTCCGCTCGTTCGCGGAATGCGCCCCTCGCGTCGCTTGGGCGGGAGGAGGGTAATCGTTGGGTATTATTATTATTGCTACAGAGTATAATAGTTTTGCTCACCAAACGTTTTACGTATAACTTAAAAATTATCAAAATAGATATCGGGTTATAGACTATTAGCGGGATTCTGTAACCAGTCTCTAGTCTCTATTTGAGACATTTTGTGGTAAAATCTCAATTTGTGACTAGTTACTATTCACTAWACAGTCTYTAGCTTTAGTCTYMAAATATTKMCTCAAATTTGAGACCTGGWAKTTAGCAAGTCACAAAASCAAAAAGAACTYTTGYCTGCCATTTTGAATATACTGAATAGAGATCACCATAGATATTAATCGATTGTCGTTTTTTTATATTTTGTAAGCAACTCAAACACGAAAAGGTTAAAAATAAATAAATTTTACATACATTTCGTTAATATTATGAAACGAAGTCAACATATATTTTTATTTTTTATTGATAATTATGTTTTTTGACTATGTTATAGAAAATTTAATATTTGTTATCGACATATTTATTTTCATTCAAGTACAAAAACATCTCTGAATAATGAAATGTAATAGAGTTTGTGACTATCAATTACAGAATAGCAAAATCGTCTCAAGTCTCAAAAATTGTCTCTGTCAAATTTAGAGACTTGATACTGTATCACAGTACAGAATCGCACGGTATATCTTATATCATATATAACACAGTACAACAGCTAATCTGGGGGGTGAGAAATTCCAAATCAGGGTAATGGTACTACGTCAGTATAGTGAAACCCTCAAAGGGTTTGGCGTTATGTGTCGGTTTTTTTTTTATACACTGACCTAGCACCATCACCTTGACTTAGCATTTCTCACCCCCCAGACAATAATCCCAAAAATGTTCCACAGTGATATATACTCTAAACTTAGCCCAGACAACAAAGTGCTTTTATATGATGCGGTCATAAAACCGATTTGGACGGATATGACATTCAACTGTGGGATACGACCTGTGCAAATAATATTCTTATCCTCGTAATACAAAGGTTTCAATCGAAAATTCTTAGAATCACTTCTTTCATATGGGACGTGCGTACTGAAAATATGCATTAAGATCTTGGTAAAAAAAGTACACTGTACCCCAAATTCACTCGAACCTCTTCGCTACTATTTTAGAACATTCATGCGATAAAACACACCCTAAAGTTGATTTAAGAATTTATAACTTACTGCTATCCTTTTTAAAAAGGGAGATCCAATAAATAAAGAAATATTGCAAAAAAAAAAAAAGGTGAGAAAAAAATTATTTTTCGTAAACTATGTCATTGGATTGAATAAGCTTTTTCCCATCGCTGGTCATGTTTATCATTAATATTTGCGCAATTGTTCAAAAGCCAGATTGTCTGTGCACAGAAACGATTTGTGTTTTTGATCGTTGTTCTGTTGCTCTTGGATTTGAGTTTCTTCGCGGTTGGGGGTCAACAAATACAGATTTAAGCGCGCTCCTTGACAATTAATTTTTTAGAATGTCAGTTATCAATGTTTCATCATAATATCAGTGAAGCTCTCCAAGCCCGAATTGAAATCCGATACTATTAAGGAGCTTGCCTTTACTGTTGGTATGATATTCTTTTGTTACAGAGCGAAAATGAAAAGAATGCTGCCACATACTAAATTTAGTCGAAATCGGTCGGTCGGGTTTGCAGATATGTGATTTTACCAATTGTTACATCGGCTACCATAGAGATTTCTTATATTTAAAGTTTAGTCAGTCTGTACGCCAGTAAGTTATTGATTTATTGCATCTTTTTGGTTTTCAACAGTACCGTGATATGGGGAGTGACCGGGCTTATATATCCGATTTAATCAATTTTTACACTGTTGATAGAAATTCTTTTAGTATTTATGCTGAGAAAATTTGGTTGTTCTAGTTTGATTACTTTAAGAGATATGTATGTACATTAATTTTCTCAAAATTTTTTGGTGACAAGTGCCCCTTGCTACTGCAATCACCTGTGCCAGATTACATTTTTATACCTTAATTAAGTTCTTAGTTATGGCATTTTATATGTTTTCGGCTAATGACGTTTTGTGAGCGTGGCATTGGTTCGATTATGCCCATCTACGAACTCGTAATTTTTTTTTACTAGGAAACCAACATACTGAATTCCGTCAAGATATCCCAGTTTTTACTGCTTGCACGGGTGGACGGACGGACAGACAGACAGGCACCCATGTTTCAACTTTATTTGTCATACCGATCATATATATATGTGTATATGCGAGCAGCCCGCCCGCCATGGCACACGGGTATTAAACTTTCGTACACAGTTATATAAAAACAATTCCAAGATGATAGTATATTTTGTTGTAATAACATTATAATATCCCTGAACAGGGTATATTAAGTTTGTCACGAATTTCGTAACACCCAGAAGAAAGCATCGGAGACCTTATAAAGTATATACTACATATATAATATAAATGATCAGTATGTTGAGCTGAGTCGATTTAGCCATGTCCGTCTGTCTGTGTGTCTTTCTGTCCGTCTGTATATATACGAACTAGTCTCTCAGATTTTAAGATATCGTTTTGAAATTTTTCAAACGACATTTTCTGTTCAAGAAGCTGCTAATTTGTCGGAACAGCCCATATTGGACCACTATAAGATATAACTGCCATACAAACTGAACAATCGGAATCAAGTCCTTGTATGGAAAACTTTTACATTAATTTTTTGTTTTTGTTTTTTTTTTTTTTTTTTTGTTATTGAAACGTAACAAGATATGGTTTTACATGTCATTCGAATTGCAACTAGTGACAAATGTACTCACAAGCAATATTTTTCATAACTTATAAGGTAAAACAATAAAGCTCTATTAAGAAGCTTTTTAAAAATTAGACTTTGTATTAAAAACTAAATATTATAATATTTGTTATTTGCTTAGAAGGTCATGGAACGTTGTTCTTTTCAATCTGCGCTTGCTATTTCTAGCCTCTCCTAGTTGTCGGGCTTCAGCGTTTACGTGGTTTTGCAACCTTGTGGCATGTTTCGATGCCGTTTCGCGAATGACTTCCCGAAACATGTTTATGTGAAGATCACGATGTAGATCTGAGTTCCGTATGTACCACGGGGCATTTACAATTGTTCGTAGAACTTTATTTTGGAATCTTTGCA
>NW_017535418.1:0-8268 GCF_001853355.1 Bactrocera latifrons
AAGCAAAACAAAAAATAGTATCAAACTGAAAGATAACAATAGCGAAATAGAATGGAAGCACCGCCACCAAATATCTCTTTGTCCCAAAGTGGTTCATTGATTGGTATGAAGGCGCTTTATACAATCCGTTAATTAATTGTATGCAATAAATTAAATTATTTAAAGTGAAAGTTATTTTTCTTTACTAAGTGTAAGCTCGATCCAAGTACCTTATACGGCTCATTAAGAGCTCGCATAATAATTTTGTGAAAGCGCAATCACTCCAACAAAGGTATCGTAAAAGTAATTACATTAAAATAGGACCCAGAACCCTTGCAGTTCAAGATAAATTGAAGTCCATTGTGTAGAACTTTATTGTTTTTTAAATATGATATATTCGAGCAATGTATCAGTCCTTTTTATAGTATTTGGAGTGAAAAGTCTAGACCTTTTGCATGTGAAGGCTCAATATTTTTAACAAAAAGTTTCGAATAACAGTTCATTTCCTGTCGTTGTAGTTCAGGTTTGGCTTAAAATGTTTTAGCCAAAATCTGGAGCTTTCCTAAAAAACTAAATTACACTTTTTTGTTATAATTAGAATATTTTCAATAAATAACACAGTTAAATATTAAAGTTGTCGAGAAAACAAATGTTGATTTAGGATTTACCATAATTATATACCTCTCAAAATATTTGTAATGAAAGTCATGAACTTTTGCAGGTGAAAGCTTGATTTTACGAGCAAGTTACTTTTTCGCAGGATTTTATCGCAAATATAATTTTTTTAACTTTTAATAAGATGCGTTCATTTAACTTTCTTGTAACATTATAATTGTTATAGTATACGCCCCCCTTTCATTGGAATCTCATTTGGTAATATCCTGTCTTCTACTGAGTTATATTTGTCAGCTGTCAAGTCATTTTAGCCACTTCATTAATTTCTAATTAGCAAAATGTTTTTTTTTTCTACTCTGATCATTAAGAATGCACGCAATCGAAATCGAGATTCTCTCTTCTATTACCCGCCGAGTAATACGAGTTTCAGCATTTATAAATGTAAAAGAAAGCAGGTGTATGCACAGCATTAATGTGTACATGTTAATTCACAATTTTAATTACTTTTGTCGCATATCAAAGCTGTCAAACCAGTTGGGGCGTTCGTCGCGTTTCAACTAATTGATTTATACATTTATTTTATTACAACAGTTGAACGTTTAGAAGTTATCGGACACTCGTATACGTAATAACAGTAGCTAGTAACGGCATTCTCATAGTTGGCAAAGAAACTAAGTGCGAAGTATCTATTTACACAAGTAAATGGAGTAATCATACGCTCAGGTGGACCTGTTGAGCTACAGTTAAGAGGGTCTGTATTCACATTTCTGAGATATTGAAAAATTATACTGGTGTGGTTAAAATCATTAGAAAATTTATTTCAGAATCTTATATTCCATTTAATGCCTCCATCGAACACAATGAATTCGTTAGTATATTCACTTTTTACTGGAGATAATTGGTCTCTGATCTACTAATATCATCTGTTCGGGCACTTAAACCCTTTGGAGTTTTTATCTATGCACATCTTCAAAATTCCATTTTTAGACAATACATCTCTAATCTCATTTATCTCCAATAACTATTAGTGAATTTTTACAAATATATTTGGGAAACTAACAGTCTTTGGCCGTATTTTGTTTACCATATATATTTATGTATATTTCCATTTATCATACTAGTAATATGGTGGAAAAATTATCAAACATTTTTGAGTCAAATGAACACTAATGTTCATTCACTAATATAAATAATATTGGCGATCTGAAGTCGGTGAAAGGAGTTTAAAAATGGTTTATCTCGAGCAAAACTACGACTTCTATAAAAAGAAGTTATATGGCAAAGTTGTAGATGATGGAAACGTCCATAGCGTTTGTATATAGAGCTTTCAACTTAACCTCAAAAGTGATTTGAAAAAATCAATTAAACAAATTTTGGTTTTTTTTTTATTTTTTGCTCAAAACATTTGTTTCTTTCACAAAATTTGTAAACGCTTTCTTCCATATGTACCAAACATACCTCATATACATACCTTTTTATTTATAATTTTAAAGAAAGAATCATATTTCGACTTAAAGTCGATAAAAACCCTAATTTTTAATCGAAGTCACCACAATTAATTTCTTCTTGCTTTTAAAAATAATTTTTAGCAACGGAGCAACGCTCAATGTGCGTTAGCAAAGAAGTGCCGAATCGATCACGTTGAGTGGATAAATTATTATTTGAAAAGTTTTCAAAAAGCTATGATAAAGTACATAATATCAGAATTAAWAGTTTGATGTGTTGCTAGAGCCATAGTTATTCCTTTTCAGCCCAATAAGTGAATACACTTATTATCACTACTCTTGACCGCCTACTTCTTGCACTTTTGTTTTTCTCATTAATCATAATTTTCATATCGCGTACCTCGAGTTGAAATATATCATTATGGCAATTGCATGCTTATACAAATTGCATCAGAAAGCAAGATCTTAATGCACTTACAGGTAGTCATTAATTTATTTGCTATACAATAACGGTGTTAATTACACGCAAGCGACACGAACGGCACACGCCAAGACCGGTGCTACAGGCGGGGAACGAACAGCAAGCAGCAAAAACATTCACGGCGAAACTGTAGCATAGCGCGAATTACACTGGACGCATTACAACGAGTAGGGATCGAATATTGTTATGTTTGTATACGATATATAAGTGAGTGCGTGCATTTGTATGTTGAAGGAAACGTTTGAAGTGCGCTTGGCCGCAGTCTTAATTAAAAATAATCTCACTCAACCAAATATTAACACGTTTTAGCCGCGTGGCAATCATGCTGACCTATATGTATGGCACAGACGCTCTGCGTACGTAGAATATTTCGAATTTGATAAGTACATTTAATCGGCTTCCCACACGCCGCACAGCCTTCTGCCGCTTGTCAGCCGTGGCGAGTATTTGGTCACCGCTCCCCACTCTCTTTTACTCGCTCTCATGCACACGCCTTGCGGTTCGGAATCTGCAGAATTTATGCGGCAGACACGCCTTCGCAATATCGGCGAACCTGTCAAATGGCCAACAGCGCGCAGCGTTTTCCAATCGCAGACACAAAGCGCGCGCCAATAGATTGAGCAATTGTGTCAAAATATACGGGTACCAGCATTTGCGGCAGCATCAGAAGCAGTAGCGTTGACACTTGCAGTAGACAAGCAAACTCCACAATGCAATAAAATTATCAAAAAAGTGCCCCAAATCGAAGTTGGGCTTTCTAGCTAGGCTGCCTGGCGGGCAGCCATCACAGTGTAGCACCTCAGTAGTGTCTCTGTCAGTCCTCCCTCCAATCGCGCGATCACAGGCAGTCGCCGCAGTGGATATGGCGTCTGTTGGCGAATGGCCACGATACGAAAAGCACATGCGACATTACATGCCGCCAGCAACCGCGTCACAGTGCGGCACGCGTTGCCTTGACTCTCCGGCTGCCAGGTCGCGACTTACCAAATAATTTGTGTGAATGTATCTTTGTGTCACCTAGCTGACACCGTACTCTGTTGGCTATGCTGTCGCGTGTGTGCAGCCCATTTGCCCGCCGCTTGGCACTTCATTCGATGTCCAATCGATTAGTGGTCGCAGGCTGGCTGGCGACCCTCAGTTTGCACCTAGCAAGGCCCTCTTTTTCCTATCATTGCGATTGGTGTCTCCACAACGAGGCGYRCTGTCGTCTATATACTTATATATGTGTGCTGTGTATGTCAAATATAGTTGTCTGTCTGCTTATGCTTCACTGTTTGCCACAACTAATGCCACGCAAAATATGTCCCAAAGCGTCGCGTTGTACTATAAGCATTATCGCTTCATCGAATCCAGTTTTTTTGTTGCAAATTTGCGTGGGACGCACTTCTCGAAATGTGCCTCATAGGACCACATCAACTTCGCAAGACATTGCACGCCGTCAACGCAGCGTAGTAAAATGGCTGCGTGATTCCACCTAGTGTCTCAGGTGAATACTATTGTTGTTGCTGTTGTAATGCGTAAATTGCGTGTAGTATAAGTGCGTGTGTATATATATATTTGGTATTATTGCACTATATCTCACCTAGGCATGTGTATAGTCAATTTAGGTGTGCGCATGCGCAACGCCAAACTGCAAATAATACACATAAAAGAGTAAAAGACTCAGTAAAAAACCATATAAAGTATAAAATACGAAATTTTCAGAAAAATCAAAGCAAATAATACGAGAAACGCACAGAACGCTCATGCGCATGCGTAGTAGCATCTGAATTATTTATGATTTAGTGTATACATTACAACTGCGGTTGTTTTTGTGTGTCTTGGCGTATTTTTTATTGCAGTTTTATGCGTGGTAGCTGTTATCTTGTACGCATGCGATTTAGTGAAGTGTATTGCATTTGTAATTGATTTTTAATTATACATATCATACTTTTTTGGCAATCACATGTAATTACAGCAGCGGCAGTGCAGACAATTTGGTTTACTGGCATCATATACTTTTGTTTTCTTGTGCATTCATTTACACAGTTACGCGCAGAAAAATGGAAACGGTTATTATTTTAGTAGTTTRTGKTAGCGAATATAAACAAATTTSTSAAAATATATTTCGAATGAGGTAAATTTAAATATTTCTTTATTTTCGAAAAATACAAAATCATACAAATAAATTAAAATTTAATATAGTTTTCAGTTTCAACATCTCAATGATGTATCTATACCTTTTTTTTACAAAATTTATTTAAAAATTAATTTTTTTTATAAAGATCGAACTACTTTGTCGTATGCGAATTACTTTATGTTGAATAGAATTATGTATTATTTAAAAATACATGAAAAATGCTTTTGTAAATACAACAAAAACTTCGAAAAATTTGCTGATTCTGAAATTCTAATAAATTATAATAAAAACTTCGTGGTAACTCTACTTACATTGTTCTTTTATAACCCTGTTTGATTATAATCTTCAATTACTTAGACTTTATCCGTTCAATTTTTTCTGGCAAACTGAATTTTTTTTTGTTTTTTATAAACATTTTCCTCTTCAAAAAATTCCAATGGAAATCCTGGCATAAATTTAAGTACGTTGTTTATACATGCACAAGAGGTGGCCATCCTATTATATAGCTAATACCTCAACCTTTAATTAGTTTTAAATTTATTTTTATCTTTATAAAAAAAATTTTGATTGGGATTTAGATTGATTCATTTAGATTGATTTTTCCCATTCTTAATAGAAAAGCTTGCTAATAAACCAAACCATAATGACTTATGGATCAGATAGTGCCATAACTAAAGTGTTTAATGCCAAAAATAGGTGGGATGCCCTACGCTCACACCTGTATTTTCGCATGTCTATAACTTTCAATTGAAGTCATTGCAGTCTCTTGTCACCACAAACGTTTCATGTATTAAATTCATTCCATTTTGTCGTAGTTTTTTACAATTCTCATTTATGTATTACTACACTCTTCGGCCCACTCATTTGCCCACGTTGCATGTACGAAAATTTCAGCAAATGTTTTCCAATATTTAATTAAGCATTACCTCGTAGCACAGCCTCCAGCGCACAGTCAGAGCCAAAAGTACCGCCATGGCTAGTTGTTCGCCGCAAAATTCCTTTCGATTTCCTTTTAAGGCTCTTACTACTACATGATCACACGATCTACCGACTGCCAACGCCGNATTTAGATTGATTTTTCCCATTCTTAATAGAAAAGCTTGCTAATAAACCAAACCATAATGACTTACGGATCAGATAGTGCCACAACTAAAGTGTTTAATGCCAAAAATCGGCAGGATGCCTTACGCTCACACCCGTATTTTCGCATGTCTATAACTTTCAATTGAATTCATTGCAGTCTCTTGTCACCACAAACGTTTCATGTATTAAATTCATTCCATTTTGTCGTAGTTTTTTACAATTCTCATTTATGTATTACTGCACTCTTCGGCCCACTCATTTGTCCACGGTGCGTGTACGAAAATTTCAGCAAATGTTTTCCAATATTCAATTAAGCATCACCTCGTGGCACAGCCTCCAGCGCACAGCGAGAGCCAAAAGTATCGCCATGGGAAGTTGTTCGTCGCGAAATTCCTTTCGATTTCCTTTTAAGGCTCTTACTACTACCCGATCGCGCGATCTACCAACTGCCAACGCCGTGCGTATGAGTATGATTGCCATTATTTTAATTTCGTGTATTTTATCTGTGTCTCTTTGCACTTTTTATTGCCACTGCGCCTCAGCTGATGATCTCCGGTGATTTAGTTAACATGCAACTTCCATTTATCATTTGTACGCCCGATTATGGGTTTCTCTTAATTTAACTTTTTGTGTAGTTTTCTTGTTTTAAAGAGTGTATCATGACTTTATTTGGTTAGAAAGTGCATAAATTCATCAGTGAGTCAGTAGGGCGGAGAGCGGACCAACTCGGATATGCGCATATATTTAGTGGACGCGTAGGCAATTACAGAACATGGAAATTCGTTGAGTAAAAAATGCGGTAAAAAATTTATAAAAACTTTATGTGCTGAACTCAATTTCAAGATGGTTTGTTGTTGGAGCTCAGTTTTGTGAAAGTTATAAATTATAAACGTCTCAACTGTTTTATGCCGAATTTATATTATTTTTGTTTCCTGTTAAGTAATTGGTTGTATTAACTAGTATTTTTTTGGAAGTAGGTATAAACAAATATATACATATATTTATATAAATGATCATCATGATGATAAGAGTCGTTTTAACCATGGCCGTCTGTATGTATACACGCAAACTACTCCCTCAGCTTTTAAGATGTCGGTCTACAATTTTATAAACGTTCTTTCCCCTGCTCATTAATGGAAATCGCCGGTATCAGACCACTAAAGCATACACCTATTTATCAAGTTCTTGTACGGAAGCTTTTTTATTATTTCTGAAAGCTATTTTAGCTTCAGTGCAGTCGAATTTCGTGTTTTTGTACAAAAAACTTAGTAGGGGGCGGGGCCACGCCCACCTTTCCAAAAAATTTCGTTCAAATATGCCACTCCCTAATGCGATCCTTTGTGCCAAATTTCACTTTAATATCTTTATTTATTGCTTAGTTATGACACTTTATAGGTTTTCGGTTTTCGCCATTTTGTGCTGTCTCTTATACACATCTAGATGTGTATAAGAGACAGGGTATATATAACCCTATATCTGACTCTTTCAGTTTTAGGACTTMCAAACAACCGTTATGTGAACAAAACTATAATACTSTCTTTAGCAACTTTRTTGCGRGAGTATAAAAATATCAATGAAAGTATARYAATTACTTTGTCACCATATAAAATTTACATGTTAATATATTTAACCAGAGCATGYCACTTGATAACAATATGTGTACTAATTATAACGCTTTTTATTATTTTGTTATAGTGTATTGATATTAATTTTAAATATTAATTAAACTGTTTCACAAAACGGTAAACAATTGCATTAATAATAAATTGCTTTTAAATARATTTTATTCTACAGTTTTCACGACTTTTTTCATTTTTTAACGTAAAAATTGTACACAATCATTTATTGAACTAAATAACTTTTATCAAAGTCACATATCTAATTGAGCGACAATTCAAGGCTTATTAACTCTCACTCAATTAGGTTTKTGACTTTGATAAAATTAGCTTTGACTTAAACTTAAAGTTACTAATGTATAGATATTTACAGTGGGGAGTAAAAATGAGTATAAGCTTATGCTTTGTWTCAGACAGAAGGCAGTACAGAAGTACCACAGAAAATTTAATAAGGTTTTAATCTCTTTGATTGATTGATTATTAATATGATTAATGAGTACTATTGCAATAATATAGAAAAACTTATTTTATTTCATTTCAGATAAGCTTTCAAGCTAAATTACTGCTGTAATGCATTGGCATGGGATCTCAAAACACGAAAAAAAGTATTAATAATACATTAATGTTACTAAAAATGATGTTTGCAAATTTAAAAAACTTGGTGAGAAAAAATTCAAATATATGACTTTTGAATTGAAATATGAAAATTGTAATTCTAAATACTAATCTAAAACGCCCTTCCATTCTTAATCCTTTTCACTAAGAAAGTCTAAAATGCCTTAATAATGAGAGCTCATTTAAAATGCTAGACGTATAGGGCCCAAATAAAGGCGATTGGACCGGTTAGAGAAAACGCAATCGAATTTCTCTCTCTGATTCAAATTACTACTGACCACATTTTTGAGATTCTGCTATCTGAAGCATAATAAA
>NW_017535419.1:0-1343 GCF_001853355.1 Bactrocera latifrons
AGAATTTCGACGAAATTAAGCGCCACCTATTTGACTCCTTTTATATTTTATAGACAGTTTTTGTAATTTATCCGGCTTTGTACGTATTTGAGTCATTGCCTTTATACTTCGTATATTTTGAGGTACCTCTCATCATGAATACGCTTCAAAAAAAATTTAAACTTCAAAACACCTTCGTACGGTTGCAGCTATTCTTTTTGTATGTTATATGTTAACATTAGCAGCTTAACCATTATCTCGAATATTTTCAATATTCTGGTGAAATATTTTGCATTTCATCTTAATGTTTTAGTTTTGGTATTTCGACTTACAAAGAAATTATGGATAATAGTTTTTGATGTTTAATATCACCTTGAGCATTTCACAAAATCGTGAAATTAAACGTGGCGGTAAAAATTATGGAGACAAAAGCACGAAATAGAAAAAGCTTGAATGAAATGGAAAAATATGTATTATCAATCGATAGCGGGAATAATGAAAGTTTTTGTACAACATCCGTGGGTGCTGTGATGAAATTTAAGCATTATACCCGTTTGATATAACTTGAGTGACCAATCGAACAAAAGCAGCAATCTAATTGAATAAGACCAACAAAGAACTAGTGCCAATGTAATGCGGTATCCACAAGTTTTATATTGGATGGCCTTCGCATATCATTTTTTAACAACAGATTGAGACTCAGTTTAGGGCTGAAAAGTGGCGAATCTATATGGTTGAAATGCTTGAAGAATAAAAACTTTTTTTATTGGTTAGGCCATCCTTATCAACTGAGCGGAGCTGAGGAAATATGATTAAAGAATTATATCAAATTAGAAATTGTTTTCAAAGAAACCAAAGTTTCTGCATTTTTGAGGTTCACCACTTAACCTGCATTTCATAAGAAATAATCATGAAATTATATTCATAGTTGTTTTTCGCCAAAAATATGGCATATTTGGAACTTGCTTATGTAAAGCTTAAAATTATTCCTTCTTCCATAATTTGACATGACTTTCTTCAGCCCAAAATACCATAGAACGAAGTATTTGATGCAAGTATATCACCAGAATATTTTATCTTATTATCATCCTACCTAAAGATTATTATTTCTACAACTCATTAGGTACAGTCCATCGTCTTCGTTAAGTGTGTGTATATAATCAGATATTTTTATAAGGGTACGCAGAATTTAAATATATTTTTGGAACACCCTGTTTTATTTAAAGTTTATATAACCATATTATAATATAAAGCACTTTATATTACCCACAAAGATTTTATTTCTATCGTTTTTCGCATTCCCGTCGGTTTTTTAATGTATTTCATATTATTTTCCGGTAATTTCTTGATTTGTGTTCGCAGTT
>NW_017535419.1:1450-34857 GCF_001853355.1 Bactrocera latifrons
ATAAATTATATACATATTTGTGTGTTTAAAATTCATTTATCTCTATGTATTATTTACGTTTGTAGTACTCACTTTGGTCGACGACGGGGCGTTCCTAAGGAATTTAATTAAAGACTTAAAAAAGTGGGGAGGAATTGTTATTTATTTTTACCTTCGTTGTAATGCTTTTCTTAATTTTTTTTTAGCTTTTTTTATGTTTTTTCTGCATTGTGTTTGGTTTCGATTTATATAAATTGGTTTTGTCATATCTGATAAATAACGCAGTAATTTTGTATTAACATAATTATCTAAGAAACCGATAAAACAATATTTCAATAAGTTTGATTTATGTAGGTTTAAGACACATGTACATATGGAGTTATTTGATTTACTCTTTCAACCTTTAAAATATATAATTCAAAGTATTTTATAATAAAAAAAAAATTATTTGTGTTAGGTTTCTTAACAATTTGTGCTAAATTGGGGGTTTTTAACGTACGTATATATATTTATATGAACAGTATATCCTATGTAAGTAAGTGGAACAAAACAAATACCAATTCTGCATCATAACATTCCTCTACCGTCGATGACAAGGGCTTTTTTGGCAGAAGAAACAACAATGTCGAAGAAGATATACTATGGATATTGTAGTRGATGGGTTTATCGCTTTGTCTTCAGTTTCTTACGAACGAGGAGCTCTGCGCCTATGGTCAATTATTATCATTATAACTGAGTTGTGTTTCAGTTTTTATCAGCAAACTGCAATAACATTTAGTTATAGACTAATGTTTGCATGTAGCGGAAGTTGTATAAACGACAAAATTGCTTTTCAAAGACGCCCAACAACTATAAAGTTCAAAGAAAGAAACATGGTTACGATATAACATTGTGAGAAAGACTTATTCAGTTATGCTAGAGTACTATTATTATTTTAGAATTAAAATGTATAAATATATATTTATGTGTAACTATTTTTATGCATTTTATTGCGAGATATACGAGTATGTGCTTAATCAATTAATTGCCTATAAATATAATGATGATGTGTAAGTTCCATGGTAAAGGCGATAAAACATTTATTGGGTATTCTAAGCTTAGCAAAAAGTATGTGGTAGGTTTTTGAAACCGAAATTATGAAATTAGAATAGCCTGCGATTTTGATTACAAATAAATAAAAATTTTGGGAATTCAAAATTTTTTTTTGTGCTTAAAAATATTGCAGAAAGTTATGCAGACTAATATAGGGAGAATTTTCATAGTGGGAAATATATGTACTGTATAAATAYTAATTTAAAATTTCAGCAAGCGCGTCTAAACAAACAAAATTATTATGATGAAAAATTAAAAAACTTAGTAGGCCCATGAAAATATTATAGCTTGACTTGCTAAGACAAAATAAATGTGTGTATATTTATTTCTTTTGAAGGCATTGAAGTATACATCTGTAATACACATACTCGAACTTTTACGTTGAATGTGCAGACATGATAAAATTTGCAATACTAAAATCAAAAATATTCAGTGGAGGTCTCTCCACTACATGAAAAATATGTCAGAAACTATTCTAGAATAATTTTTAATGGTGGTRGTTTCTCCACATTTGTAATATATTTATAAATAAAACATACGTAGCATATAAAATTGCGCAGCTGCCTTTGAAATCAACATTTCGAAAGAGTGAAATGGCTATATGATCTTTGGACGCTTGCTTATTCAAGTAAACATCGTGTAGAAAAGATTTACGAAAGTCTGACTAATTATGTATATATTTACATACGTATGTATGCATACATTAAAAATGTAATTGGAAAACAAAATAATGGAAAATTAGAATTTCGCAATATTGCGATGAAGCAAGAAGAAACGACTTCAATATACATAATATATGTATATGTATGYATATATTATATATCATATGTAAATGACGAAGAATTACACGAACACAGATAYATCAATTGCTACTGAACGAATAAAAACATTTCACAGACTTATTATGTATAATATGCGCTTGTTAAATAGAGAAAAATTACGTAAGATATGCGTTGTAGGATAAATAATCTATAATTACGAATATCTAATATATGTATATGTGAAAAAACATTACGATGTTTTATATATTTACTTAGTTATATATATAATGTAAAAAAAAATCGAGTCAACTTCATTTCTTTTTGTACCTTACTCATCTTCCCAAATCCATTGGATTACTCATGCTTTAGGCTTAACACAGACATTTTTCAACGCAGCTTTCTGCCCGAAATCGTTTGTTACGCCTGCCTCTCAATTGTTCCCAACACTTTGTTGCCCATGTTATAAGCCTGCCTAATTGGTAACTAGGGTACGCAGTAACAGCTAATTGACGGCCAAGTGTGTTTAAAAAATCATCCAAAAAAAAATCGGCCCTGTGCCTAGATTTCATCTGTTCTCATTGATTTCCTTAAAGCTCATGCTTAAGTTACGTCGCCTCTGCTAGCCTCCCGGTTCTTCGCCTAGCCGTACTTGCAATTTCCTCACTAAAGCCCAATTTCCGACAGCCATTTGCAAAGAATTTTTTTTCCTCTTCGTTCACACTATTAGAACACTTCTTCAGCTACCAATACACTTTTTCACAATTTAAATTTTTAATATTTTCAAACACTTTGCTGTACGACTTAAACACAAATGATAGAAGGCCAACTGGCGCTGCTGTATTTATACTCGTTGGCTGTGCAGCTCGGAAAAGTCGGGAAAATTCCACAGTAAAATCGCYTTTATTGATTTTCGTTTTGAGTCTACTTGTCTCACTTCAATACATAGGGTKTTTATGTGTTACTTTTTCTGTGTAAGGTAGCGTTAAGCGAGAAGGTATACTGACTTTTGGATCGTATTCCGCTGACAAACGTACATATGTACATGCATATGCACGTATGTATAAGAATCACCTGGATCAATACGATGAACAATGAAATCACCAAGTCATTGTGAAATTTTAATAATCATGCCAATATTATAATTGTTCATATATTATTTGCTCATTTATGGGGTTTTATAAATTTTAATTACAAAAAATATGTTGAATATCGCTACAAAAGCAATAATAAATCATAAAAATCTCGCATGTAAGCTTGTGCTCTCAGCCTGCATTGTTTCCTTAAATATATTTATATGTATGTATTATTTTTTATATGTATGTGCGTATCTACAATTTATTACAGGTGTACAGTCACCTCTTTCTTTCGAATGAGAAATGCACACATTTATTTTTATGTACATATTTTAAATCGTTCATTCTGGCAAAGTGGAAGCCGTTTTGTTTTAGCTACGGGGTGCCAGCGAGTTCTAGAAACTTGTATAATGCTCTATATATTTTCATGTATGCATGTACATACATATATGAAATATAACAACCAGCGATTTTAAAATTTTATTATGTCCATTGATTAGTTATTATTTACATATGTACACATTAATACATATATTTTCACTGCACTGTAATTTGCGYTTAAACTTCGTAGCAAAAGAGTTTAATTCCAGATTTCAACCAACGAAAATCTGTTTTCCACAATTTAATGAATGCAATCCTCATACTCACAACCATCCTTCAAGGAAGCTTGACTCAAAATTCAGCAAACTCAGTAAATTTCAAATGATATACATATTAATRCATATGTAGATACACATATGTCCATAGTTCAAAATAAGGATTATTTGAGATTTTACGATATTTTAAAGAACTAAGTAGTTATGGAACACTCGAATTTGCCTTAGTAATATATAATATTAAATTCAATAGCAAATATGCATGTTTTTACTGTTTTATTTAAAATTGGAATAAAGTTAATTTTACATTATAAAATTACATATATATATATATATATATATATATTATTTTTGTAATAAAATATTGCAATTCTTTGTAAACTTTACAACTTTTTTGTACTTTTAACCTATGCAACCTTTGCATAGTAATATAACKATGTATGCAGATAAAGTAGAGCTGTTCCTAAAAACCACTAAATTCTTACAACGACTTTTGAAATTAATGATTGGATTATTTTAAATTTATTAYTTCAACAGAGAACAAATGTTTTAGTCGGCGAATTCAGCGCTGGGTAATGCGTCTAAAGCAATATATTAAATATTGAGGGATATACATATGTATGTATGTATTAATATATTTATGTACATAAATGCTCATTATCACTTAAGTGATTAGTATATATTTATTAGATAACTCTATAGCTCTATAATTATATTCTAGAAAACTTTGATCTTTAGTTAAAAAAAAAATAAATAAATAAAAATTTATAAAAATTATTCATTAAATTTGGTTTTCGAAATTGGTGCCTAAAATCATGCTATATATACATACGTATTTGCTTGGTGCAGGAAACGAGATATACATACTTATGCACATTATTGCACTTTTGTACAGTACACAAAAACAACCCCTAAAAGCAGTTTATGCACACCGATTTATACGGTGGGTTTAGACGTTCAATTTTTGGCATTCTCATGTTATCAAGAAGTATACTTTCTATACGTTAAGGCGCTTATTTATTCATGCCGTTAACACTGAAAAAATTAGTTCAAGTAGTTTAGTTAATTCTGAAAAAGAGCTATATGCGCAATGCCGCTTAAGAGAAAGCCGTAAATAAATTGCATATTTATTGTCATAACCATATATATGCAAGACTAAGCCCAATCAGTATAAATCAAAATGAAACCTTTACCAGATACGAGTAAATACACAAATTAAATATATTTCATTTCTCTATTTAAAAAGACACTCCGTTAGTAAGGAAGGAGATTTCAGCTTAGTAAAACCCATTTTTTGAAATAATTATTTGGAACTCTAAAAAAATTAAAAGATGTCCAGACAATTCAATTATGTTCGCTTCTAATTTCCTTTTAAGTCTCTACGACTTTGTATAAATGTTTCTTATTACGATTAAATGCTAAATAATTATTGAAAGGTATTTAATATTATATAAAATGTATTCAACACACATATGATGTGAATATAGGCATATGTCCTTTCAAGTAATGAGTAAATTATATTATTCTCGGAATCGAGATAAATGTTGATAAATACTGGGGATGCTCTCGAAATTTAGTTGCGTTGTACAAACCAACAAAATCAAGAAAAAACCTTAACTTCAGTTGCGCTTAAGCTAAATTACCCTTGACAAACAAATTTTTCATACATGAACTGGATTTTTATCGATCCATATGGCAGCTACATGTTATAGTGATCCGCCATAGACAATAATTCATGTCAAATTTCAAGAAAATATAATAATAAAAATAAAATAAAAATAAAAACAATTTCCTTACAAAAACAGATCTAATCAGCTGCCATATTTCGTTGTTTAGAGATGCATATAATACAAGAATGAAAATAAACATGTCGATAACAATGATTAAACTTTTTATAACGCAATCTAAAAGCACAATTACTAATAAAAATAAAATCTTGACTTTGAATTACAATAGTGTTCTATTGTAATATGTCACGTACACGTGTACATATTAATGTGAGTAAAAAATATTTAGACTTAACTTTAATTTCAATTACGCGCGAAAACCCATTCGTCGAAATATATTTTTTCTATGGTGGTATGACTGTCAGTGACATCTCTCACATGATTGAAAATATTATATTCAACAAAGACATTCCATTAAGTCTTGTGTGCGGAATCAAATTTCTGATGACGAAGCGTTCAGAATGTTCGCTGATAATTGGTTGTCGAGATCAAATATWTTTGATTGGTACAAWTTATTCAAATAGAGTCGAGAACGTTTAATAGTCAGAGGTCTTACTGGTTTCGTTGAAATATGAGAAGGATTAGTACATACCACCATTTTGAAAGACCAAAGTGAAAGCACGATTGGTTTCAAATTCACTAAATTTTTTCGAAAAACAGTGTAGCGTTGGCGTCTGTGAAAAAATGCTTTCCGACTACCAGGATGTCATAAACGTATTATTACTGGCGATAAGTCTTGGATCTATGCTTACGATCCGGAAACAGCCGATCAACCGGCCGACCAACGTGGTGAGCCGTTCGAGGTATGGTGCATTCCAAATTCGTTCTCACCGTCCAAACTGTCAACAAGGAATACTATTTGAGCAGTTTGCACGAAGCCATTCATAAAAAGAGGTCGAAATTATGGGCCGACAACTCTTAGTTTTTGCAATACACCGTCACTCACTGCATTGTTTTTGGATAAATTTTCCACCAATATCGTGCCACAACCACCGCATTCGGTTGCTTTAGCGATGTGTGATTTCTGGCTTTTTGACAAACTCAATCTACTCCTCCAGGAAAACCGTTTTGAGTCAATTGAAGATATTACACGCATCGTATGTTATTTCGAAAACTTTAGCTCAAGTGTATTGGTTCCAAGGGGGATTACTATGAAGCGGACGACATAGATATGAAGCATTAATTACGAATTTTAAAGGTACGAACAAAGCCTTACTATTTTTGGTTTAATTTCTGATATGAGTTATGCTAAAAAACTCATAAAAGTTCTAAGTTGCCTTTCAATGCGCCGAGCCTTATTTCTCGAATTCACTTTATATACCAATGTATCTAATAATTAATAAATTTAAATAAAATAAAAAATCTTGAAAATATAATGGTAATAAAAAAAATAAAAAATTTTAAAATAAATATGTACACTCAAATCTTTTTTCTCAGTGCAGTTCCGGGCTATATATATGTAAGTATGTATGTATCTTGACTACCTCCAAGGTGTTTGAACTTTTGGCCGCATTTTTGTTATTGTTCTACGGCAAAAGTAAACTCTGTGTTTGCTTGTGAGAACCAAATGAAATAAGTGCAGAGAAGTGGGATACTCTCCGACAGCTGTGAGAGACAATTTATTAGAGCGTCGAGCTAAACAAGGACACAAACGCACAACATAAGGACATATTAGACTGGTGTGATTTTGTAAGAGTAAATTATCGTATATTACAAAAAACGTAGTTATGTACATATTTTCATGAATATATATGTGGCCACATATTGATGTGTGGTGAGCATAACGAAATTGTTTGTTACACTATATTGTAAGCTTCACTGGCACTGGCTCTTTCCAAGTGACGTTCAGATGAAAAGGACTGAGATAAACAACTTGTCAGCCAAAGTAATTTTCTACTATTTGACAAATTACAAGAAAATATACTGCGAAATGACTTTATTTGTTGGCGTTTGTGACAAATGACCTACACGTTTATGTAGCTATGAGAGAGTCAAAGATTTGCTGCGGTTATTTTAATTTTTATTAGGTAATGCAGCTGTATGTTTTGGGAATATTTGTGTGGTTGTGTGTATGTAATCGCTTGCTGTGAATAATAAAATTGGTCCAGTAGGCAGAGAACAGGGCACAAAGTTGACTTAAACTATGTGCGAACAAGCTTACATTGATTTTAAGCATACGGATATATGAGGCACGTTATGAATTTCATTGTAAATAGCGGAAATAGTTGCTTGTTTGAAAACAGTTTCTTTTTAATGCTATAAAGTAGGAAGAGATAAACAATACTAGTGGGAAGTATATAATACCCAGTAAGAAAAACTGGAGTGAGGGAGTTGTATTTTTATTTAATGCATAATTTAGAAGTGGAATGCATTACTTAAATTAATTTGATAAAAAACTAAAATAAAATATCAAATTATTATTCGATGCTGATTTAAAAAATCAGTTTAAATATTTTGTTTGCTCCTTCAAATAATTTTCTTTTTGTATTATGAGAAATACTTAGTTTATGCAGAGAACTTCAAATGTTTTAAGTTCTCTGGTTTATATAGGTGCAAGTAATCAGCTTGACGAGCTATAGTGGTATTCTGTAACCAGTCTCTAGTMTCTATTTGAGTCATTTTGTGGTAAAATCTCAATTTGTGACTAGTTACTATTCACTAAACAGTCTCTAGCTTTAGTCTCAAAATATTGCCTCAAATTTGAGACCTGGTAGTTAGCAAGTCACAAAACCAAAAAGAACTCTTGTCTGCCATTTTGAATATACTGAATAGAGATCACCATAAATATTAATCGATTGTCGTTTTTTATATTTTGTAAGCAACTCAAACAAGAAAAGGTTAAAAATAAATAAATTTTACATAAATTTCGTTAGTATTATGAAACAAAGCCAACATATATTTTTATTTTTATTGATAATTATGTTTTTTGACTATGTTACAGAAAATTTAATATTTGTTATCGACATATTTATTTTCATTCAAGTATAAAAACATCTCTGAATATTGAAATGGCAAAATCGTCTCAAGTCTCAAAAATTGTCTCTGTCAAATTTAGAGACTTGATACTGTATCACAGTACAGAATCGCACGGAAAGTTTGATCAGGTTTTTGAGATATCTATGTAGCTGCTCATTTTCCGTCATCGTCGATATCGGACAAATATTATGTTATAGACATTTGCCCGATATTATGTCATATAAATAGATCTATGTAAATCAAGTCTTCATATTGACATTGATCTGTACTAAAAGCTCGGTCAAAATCAGGACGCACCTTTCCGAGTCGTTCGATACCAAAAGAGGTGTCAGACAAAGCGACTTTTTACTGTGCGAATTCTCCAATTTAATCCTGAAGAGAAAAAATCGAGCTGTAGATTTGAATAGAGATGGTATAATCTTCTACAAAAAGTGTACATCTGCTGGCGTATGATATTGATATCATTGGCCTCTACAACCGCGCCGTTAGTTCTCCAGAATGGATAAGGAAGCGAAGCAAATGGGTCTGGTGGTGAACGAGGCCAAGACGAAATATCTTCTGTCACCAAACAAACAGTCGTCGTACTCGCGACTGTTGACAGTCATACCTTCGAAGTTGTAGCCAATTTAGAAGTAAATTCTTCTCTCGACAAATAAAGGCCAAATTCTACGAGCCACTTATCATTCTCGACCTCAACTCCGATGGAAAGACCATCTGGAGACGGACCTTGCTGCACTAGGAATCTCCAAATGACGACCAACAACGAAAGGAAGAACGATTGGTACACCATTGAAAGCTAGGCTAAAACTACCATAACTACTGGGTAGATGAACATATTTACGGGTCTACAAGAGTGTTTGTGTGTATGAATGTGTGCCTGCTTGAACTTTCAAACTCATTCCCATACATACATATATCAAATATCTATATTTTATTCAATGTAAAATACATACTATTGAATAATATATTAACTGTACCTATTTTCAATTATTGGTTTGGAAGGATAAATTATACATACATACATAGACACTGCTGAAACATGCATGTAAGGACTAAACTAAAAATACTACTAGATAAGTGGAGCAAGCAATTAGAAAAGTAAATTTGAAAACAAATGTACTTGAAGCCACTTAATCAATGTATTGATTATAGTGTGGCAGATAAGCAATTTATATTTTGAAACGGATGAAAAATTTATTTATCGGAGATGGTTCTTTGTACAACAAAATATTACTATTTAAAACAAGTGATTTCTTCAAAAACGAGAAAAAATGTATGTCATACTCGAACCAATCCCTCGGTTGCGATATCGATTTGATATATTGTCGATATCGGACCACTATAGCATATACATTTATAGCTATCATACCAAATGAACAATCGGAATTTAATGCTTGTATTGAAACATTGTCTACTTGACGCGTTATCCTCACCAAATTTGGCTTGAGTCATTGTCCAAGGCATTGGTCCAATCTCCAAAGAAATTAATCAGATCGAGTCACTACAGCATAAAACTGTCATATAAACTGACCGATCAAAATAAAGTTCTTATAAAAAATCYTTTGTATTTGTGAAGAAATTGTGAACGTTGTAGCGTGGGTGCAACCGAGGTTAACATTTTTTCTCGTTTTTATTTTTTTTCATACTATACTTTCATACAACTTTCAATTTCATACATTCATTTCTTACTAACTACATTTTCATACTATTTTATTGTTGAAATTTTGATATCGGCATAAATACCCTGGTAATATTCTTAATACTTAAAATGGAACGCTTCTAAAAAAAGGGTTAAAAATATTTTCATTTAACAATACATTCCTAATGTTTGTGTGTGAGCTCATCAATGCTTCTGCGAGGATATATACATATGTAAGTGTATACGTATTTGCATATGTGTTAACATAAATCCCTATCAGTCAACACTGGATCATCTTTTATAACTGTCGCATAACAAACTCCAAACAACAATAAAAATAAAAACAAATTATTAATATCAGTTGGCAAAGAGATTCGTCTACAGACGCCAAAAAGTTTGCGGACGTGTTGTCATGACCATTACTCAAGTTTAGGTTGCTCTGATTTGCTAAATAAATCCAATATAATACTGGTGTATATCTATGTCAATTCACAAGTAGGCATAAAGTATATACATAAGTATAGGCGCGAAAATTTCTATGTAGATGGAAGGGTAATTTGTTATTTTTCACCAAAAATAGGCTCTGGGAACAACAATAGAAAACAAATAAAAATTAAACACAAATTGAGTCATATAAAAATAAATTTCATTTCAAACATCACTGAAAAAATACATTTATTTGCGTACATAGATATTTACCAGTTTTATTTATATCGTACTGAATTTAAATTCTAACTTTACTTCAAATAACTCAACACTTGTTAATGTTATTTTATGTAAAGTAACTTTGTATGTTTGCACGCATTTTTTAAGCGCTTTCAGCAGTGTTGATGTGATTCAAATATATGTATGTATACATATACAATGCTTAGCAAACCATAAAAATTGTTGACAGTCCCAAATTCATGTTTTTCCTCGAGCGGATAAGACATTACCCCAACTTACAGCTCATATAATCAATAAAATTCTGAACCCACCATTTTTTACTTCACAACTTTGAGGCAAAAATGTTATGTCTCTCCTTTTTATTTACATATATACATATGTGTATATTTTTTAACTTGGTATGAGTAAGTACAAATATGCGAATCCATTACACACATATACGACTACTTTCACTTTTGCTGACTTGCTTGGGACTACGGGTAAAAGCATTAAGGGGCGAAGCCAATTGAAAGTATGGGATCTTATATCTGCGAATGGTTAACTGTCGATAATGGTTTATAAATTGAAAATACTTTTATAGCATTTTGGCAGAGCAAGTTTGAGGTCAATGAATTCAAAATCTGTACGCCCTTCCCATGTGTACACATGCATTTACAAGCACCTACTAGTTAAGGAGGTGCATTGGAAGAGGCATTCGTTTCGAAAACATTTTGACGCTAAAGTCAATTTTAAGGTGTCAGAAGTTGTTGCAAGCAAAGTGCTTTCAGAAAGTTAATCATTACTGAAATTACTTTGCTACTTCGAATATTGTTGGAAGTGCTTTCTGTACTTTGTAGAAAAATTGTTTTCGTATATGTAATACTATAAGTTAGCAACGTGCACTGGAATAGGCATTCGTTTCGAAGAAACTTGGACACCAAAGGTAAATTTTAGGGTGTCAGAAGCTATGCAAGTCAAGTGCTTTCAGAAAGGTTTGTAATTACTTTGCTACTGCGAAAATTGTTGCAAGTACTCTAAAGAAAAATAATTTTGTAGTACCATGTAAATCAATACTTTATATCAGTTGTTGCAAGTAAAGCGCTTTCAGAAACCGACCAACACTTACTAGTACTTTCAGTAGTTAAGTTTACAAAGTGTCAATATTTGCTGAATGTAAAATATTTCGAAAAAGTCACAAGTTAAATATTCGAACAGTTGTTAAAATATCTTAAGTAAAGCGTTTTCAGCAAGGCATCATTTATAATCAAAAGTGCATAATAAGGTATATTCTACATTTGTATTTAGTATAGTTTTGTCAATAAATCACATACATACATACATAAAACACTTTTATTTTTATTGAAGTACTAATTTTAGTTCTAGTTTTAATCTTAATTTTTGAACTTGCTTTGCATAAGAAATTTTTGTAAAATTAATTTATATTATATTATTATTACTAGCAGTATACTTTCAGAAAGCGCTTTACTTGGCGCACCTTTTTACGACTTTAACTGCAAGTGCAGCTTGCCCAAGTATCATAAACAAATAGCACCTAAAAGAGTGTGTGAATAATTATTTTGTCATTTATTTATTTCACAAAATTTTCACACTTCTTTTTGTGGCATCTAAGAATATATGTTTAAAATACTTTCTATTTATGCCAGATTCTTACACAAAAATCATAACAAATTTCCAAATTATGTAGACAGTGTCGAAAAAATATTAAAAATAACGCTAAATCTGCTTGCCTATCGGGGCTGATATCCTCCAACTGTCTAAATATTACATTAGTCGGAAAGAAGGCATTTCTACCTAATACTTCTGCAACAAAATACAACTTTATATTCAATTTAGCACGAATATACATACATTCATTACGTAGTGTACTACTTTTTAGATTTGACAGACATCAACTGTCGTTGAGGGTTTGGCTAATTTATGTTGTAAGGTTGCAGAGGAAAGAGAAATGAAGAAAATTACAGTGCATACTGTGTTGAGCGCATTCTTGTTGAGGGACATCAATGGTAGCGTATGCACTGTTATGTGAGTGAAAATTCAATTACACTCAATTCAAGCGTTGCCAGGGCGGTCATTTTTTACATATTTGTCTGAATTGAACTAGAGAGTGCGCATTGAACTAGAGAGTGCCAAGCTAACAAACGAGCGGCTGGTCAGTTGTCTCCGAGCAGCTGGACAGTGAATGGGACAAGCCGATTCAGCGTTCGTTAGAGCAGAATGTGCGACAGAGACGTTTGATATGATCAAGCAGACTTACCCAGATGTCGCTTTAGCAAGAAGAGGTGGTGGCACCAGGCCTTTATGGAGAGCCGAAAAGAGGTCGCTGATAAATGAGCAAATCCAAAGTAAAAATGATGCTCATTGTTTTTTTTTTTTTTTTGACATCAAAGGCATACTACACCATGAACGTGTTCCTCCTGAACAAACCGTCAATGCCAAGTTCTACGTAGAAGTCCTCAAGAGATTCCAATGAAGAGACTCCAATGAAGTGAATGAATTGGCATCGCCCTACGGAGAAAGTCTTCGGTGATGCCTTCAATGCTTGGAAATCGCGCTGACACCACTGTATCGACGCAGAAGGAGAATATTTTGAAAGTATTTAAGGAATTGTAACTATTGGTTCAATAAATTTTTTTAAATCGACTCAGTCTTATCCCTTTCCGGACAAACCCTGTACAATGTTTATGCCAAATCAAGCAATAATATTGAACAAGAAAAATTATGCAACAGATCTGGTAACCTACTAAATACTCAAATGCAATTGCATAAAGTGTACAGCCATACCAGACACATAAGAACAAACCCGAATACCAAACATGCAAGGACGAAAGTTGRGCGCTAACGTCTAGTCCAACGCTCATAATTGCACTCAAACGAGTTGAGTGAGCACCGAGAGAGCGCGCGCAGCAAGGTAACAGGGACCTACATTCACAACTAAGCGCCAAGCAACAAACATCAACAAATGTCTGACAGCCAGAGAGCGTGGAGAGCCGCACAAAGCCGAAGTCTTGACAGCAGCAACAACGTCGAGCAAACAGAGTATGCAAAGAATAGTGGTAAATGGGAAGTAGTAGCGCTAAAAGAGTAACCAAGGCATGGTACTGCTGTTGTTGGCAGTGTGGTTGTGTGGGCTGTGGATGGCTCGTAAAGTTTCGTATAGGCAACAACGAAGTGGATCGCTAAAAGCGAAAAGTGTGCCATACATATTATCAAGTACACGCACATGCACACATTCCGATGTATACCGATGTTTGTGCGAATATATCCTGGTAAACCATGTATGTACTTAAATGTATGTGTATTTGGACAACGAAATGTGCTGGCACACAAAGTTTGACAACAGTATGGCTTTGAACACGAAACCGTTAACAACGACAGTGCGCCTAAAGAATTAAAAAAGACAAAAAAACCAAAGAAACACAACGACACCCATATGAAAACAGGAAACACACACACACACACATTCAAATATCAAGCAGGCGAATGAACTAACTCGCGTTTAACAATAGTAAACAAAACAAAATCACAGAGTTCGAGTGAAGGAAATACTACCTTTTCGCACATATGCAAAGTGGCAAGCATAACACAAAATAGTAACATTTACCGTTGCTGTGTGGGTGCCTGTATGTGTACATGTGGCTGAAGGCAACGCGTACGACGAGTACATTGTGCTGAACTCAACGCTACTTCAGTTCTGTGCTGTGCAGTTCACGGTAATACGGGATAAACCAGTTGATTTTGAATTTGAATTGAGATGCGTGCGTTTTGTGGGTGTTGGATTTAAGCGCTTACATAGCCAATTAAGCTTGGATGCTGTGTGGCTTAAGAAGTAATCAGCAGCGCACAATGTCGCATTTAAAGTTGCTGTGTTACTTACTTAGCGTAAATTTTGCATTAAAATAGTGGGATCAAAGCTGTAGATGAAAAAAAAAAAAATACAAACAAACTGAAAAGTAATTTGGAACGCAAGAAAAAGTGTATTTGTGCCGAAAAGGTCGCTGGGCGAGAATAATAAATATTTATTTGTGCTTATTTTAGGCGCTCTGGCCTGTGTGTTTCAACCTCAGAATATGCTTTTGGCATATTAATTGGTATTAAGTGATATTTTGTTTTTTGTTTTTTTTTTTGTTTTTTTCGTGCACTTAATTACGGTATAACCACATTTGGCAGCGCTTTTTTCACTCGACTGTGACCCATTGCCCGAGAAAAAGTGTTTATTACGCATACACAAGTAACTGTGTGTATATTTGTGTGTGTGTTKGTTTGTGTAYGTGTGTGGTATATATGCTAGTTGTTATTAAATATTTTCAAAGTTATGCGACAATGGTCCCATGACCCTTTTTAGTTTAATGCCTCGTTTTCGTTTTTCTAAAATACCCATTCTTATATATGTACATACATAACTGTGTTTATGTACGCACATATGTATGTATGTACGTACTTTTATTTATAATTCACTAAGGCATCACAATTGTAGTCCTGTAATTCGGAACATTTGTGCCATTACATTTTATTGGCTGTACGCTGAACACATATGTATGAGTGTGTGTGTTTGCTGCTGTTGTCATTCATTCATTGAGTTTGTCTGGAGACAAAACTTGCGACGCCGTCATCATTGTCGTAAAGAGAATAGAAAGAAATTAAAGCATAATGGAAAAAAGGCTCAAAAAAAAAAAAAAAAGAAACACACACACATACAAACACACTTGCAAAAGCCAAAGGTATAAATTGAATGTTATAAATTTAGTCAGAAAGTTAGTAACAGCAGCGACAGTATCTAGTGAGTTCCTCCAAAGCTTTCACATATCGGTGCGCAGTGGCACGCAGCGCGCATTCAAACGTAATGGTTGTCCGTACGCACTCTTTGTGTCAGATAAATATCCCAGTCATATATTGTCGCCTTGTTGTCTGCTACTGAACTTTTTATGGCTCCATCGGCTATCGTAAACGTTGCTGTTGTTATTGTTGTTGAACTCCCTGTATTGTTTTGTGTGTGTGTTTGTGGCTGCTGTCTCTTATACACATCTAGATGTGTATAAGAGACAGGTCATATATTGTCGCCTTGTTGTCTGCTACTGAACTTTTTATGGCTCCATCGGCTATCGTAAACGTTGCTGTTGTTATTGTTGTTGAACTCCCTGTATTGTTTTGTGTGTGTGTTTGTGGCTGTTCTTGTATGTTTGTTAGCCTTTTGATAATGTGGCAAGGTTGAGCTTGTCAAGCTGCTACTTAACGGTAACAATTACAACTGCGCTATTTGGGCATCGTAAATATTTGTTGTAAGTCTTGTGCATACAAAAACACATACAAACACCCACACAAATACGTAATATATAGCGTTGTATTTGGCAATGTTGGTAGATTTGTGGCAAAAATAGCACTTAAGTAAGCGGATAATTTCGACACTGATTGCGGATTGCGTTTGATTGCAGTAATTGATTCTAATGTCGTGTATATAATAAAATTCATACTCGTAATTACATATATATACCTGTTTGTATGTACACATAAAGCTCTGTAGTGAAACGCTCACAAATGCATACACATACATATACATACATCACAAACAGTTGCAGCTGCAGTTGCATTAGTGCCTAGATGTGTTTCATATACATGTGTATGGTATAATTTCATAAACACACCTCCACAAACACCTACACGGCCAGCGGCGCCTGCAACCTTGCAAACTGTGAAATTTTCGAGTTGCAACCTTCAAAACAAAACCGAAATTGGTTTTCAAGCCCTTTGCCTGTTACAATTTTTTATGCGCATAGCCGCCTACACACATACATACATATATAWAGTATGCATCTATTTATATGTCATTTGTTGGTGGAATTGCAAAATTAGGCGATGCCATTATACTTGGTTATACCGTATGTTGCACTGCAATAAATACGGTTACATACATACATGTGAACATAGATATGTTATATGACTGTTGTACATATGTACTCATCTGGACGGTGGCCTTAACGCGAATATCTGCACAAGGTCCCCAGGCAGAAAGTATAGCAGTGGACCTTGAGTTGTTTAACAGGCGGGAAAGGTTGTGCAATCTGCTCCGCTAGGCGGTAAATGCATTTCAATAACAACAATAATAATCCATTTCTCAGTTATCATTTCTTGAGCGCTCTCATTATTTAAATAAATAAATAGTAGTTTGTAAAATAAGATAAAAAATTGATATAAGGAAATTTAAAATGTTTTCAAACAAATAAAAAATAAATA
This sequence comes from Bactrocera latifrons, assembly GCF_001853355.1. Classification (NCBI taxonomy): domain Eukaryota; kingdom Metazoa; phylum Arthropoda; class Insecta; order Diptera; family Tephritidae; genus Bactrocera; species Bactrocera latifrons. Next base: position 18,188 of record NW_017535419.1, read on the forward strand.
TCTATATAAATATTTTTAAAAATTTAATGAAGTTTTTAAGCTGCAAGTATTATTATCAAATTGTTCTATATTGAAGAATAGATTTTAAGTAAATTTATTTAAATCCAATTTATTATAGGAATTGTAATTTAAGCTGCTATAAAATTCTGTCTCTGTTTCAAAAAAATAAATAAACAAGAAAAAACGTGTTCTTCAGTTGCACCGAAAATATTATATAAAACTCTTTACAAAAAAAGCAATGCCTACAAACTAACAAATAATAACTATTTAAAAACCTTAAACAGAATTCAATAAGAAGGAAATAGTAATAGTTCGATAATTGAAGTGAGATACGAGGCAATTGATTGGATAAACAATTAAAAAAACACAAGTAAGAAAGGGCTAAGTTCGAGTGAAACTGAATATTATATATCCCAGAAGAATCATGCAATTACAGTTGAAATTCCCTAACTCAAATCCCCTTAATCGACAAAAAACTGTGAGTTAGAGAGACTTCGGCTTATGGAAGGAAATTTGACTTCTATTGTCAATTAAAGAGTTCGATTTATAGACGTTCGATATTTWTATACATATACATATATAACTCATGCTCTGACCTACATATTCGGCATAACGTTTATTAGAAACGCGAAAATCATTATACGTAGAATATTTGGGTTGGGGTAGAATTGCCCCGATTTTATCTATTTTTGCCGACACTAAATACTATTAATATGTTACATACTAATAAAATGTTCCCAGATATTCATTAAGCTACCTTACATTCCATACTCATACTGGAGTCAGTTGTTATAAATTTTGTTGTATGGGACCTAGGTCAAGTTTCTCCCAATTTTATCCATCTGAGGCACAATAATACTCTGTTAACAGTAAAGCTCGCGATCTCATTTTCATTGGAGTAACTCACATGTTGGCAGATATATGCGGTATAAAGGCACCTGGAAGTTCGAAAGTCGTTATATTAGGTATGACGGAAGTATTGACCCCTTTATAAGTGTGGAAATATTTTCTCCGTTATAATAATTGCTTCTTGATTTGTACACTGGAAAGGAAAGAATCAGATGGAATTGAAAATTGTTCTAAGGGACCGATTTCACCCATTTTCGCATATTACGTACCGAATATATTAAGTCTAATAAATATAATTTTAAGATTCCACAAAGTACCATTTTTTAAAACTTCTTGGTTTGGTAATAAAATTATTTAATTATATTTATTTCAAATAGGTGGCAACTCCTTTTAATAAATATTTTCTAAATCTTACTGAAACCACTTAATTTGGGTGCCAAAATTTTATTTTTCTTTATAAATTATTTTCCTTAAGTTTTTAACTCCTAGTCCTATTATAGCATGTGAAAGTTTAGAATTCTAACGTATTTAATGAGTTATCTCATTTTTAGTAGTTTTTTTATAATCGTTATTTAGGGTGTGGGTACGGTTATCATCCAATTTTATTAATTTTCATAGTCCCAGARGATGTGCCAAAGAGATGTACCCTGAGCGAAATATGTTAATTTTTCTTTAGTCATTTGACACTGTTTAGTAATCTATACTGAAACTTATTACCTCGAACATACTCGAGATTAAGTTGAAACAAAAGTATGTACCACTCTGGATTTTTTTCATATATATCCTATGTCACAACAGCAAAACCGCTATAGTGGAAAACTCTGTAAGATAAGTGTTCAGATTTCTGCTGATGGAAATTTATTTCATTTAAGAATATACATATAGTATATATTTATATCATATTCAAATGTCACTGAGTTGGAAATCATTATTTTTCTAATATAGTTATATTTTCACTTTCCTCCCGCAGATCAGCTCAACTATGGTAGCATCGGCCGATCCACAAAATATTCTGAAGAAACTACAAAAGTACAAACATTTAAATGGTACGAATTTGTTGAAACCTCTCCGCAATAGAACACCAATCTCCACATCGAAATATGACAGCAGCAATCAGAAAGCAACAATCGGCGCGAGTCTACAACTCGTACGAGAGAACAATGATATCGAGCCCACTGCAATACCGAATGCGACCGACTTAGCCGAGCAGCGCGTTAATATCACAAATAATTTTTTAGATTTACTACTAAATCCCGAATATGTTGAGCAATTCACCGAAATGAATAACGATCTATTGCACGTCTCAAATGAGACGGCGACCAATGACGTGAAAATGTCGGTATCGCCACTCAATGCAAACATCATCATGTCACCTGCCGCGCTCACAACTCTTTACACAAAAAACGAAACAGTCTTACAACAAAATGCACCGCCCAGTAATCTGGTAATGGATACATTGTTGGGTTCGGTTATGACGACCGCCACCGCCACGGTGACCGGTTCGCCGAATGCGATTAGAACTGAAGACCTGCTACTCGATCGTTTGCCAGCAGATGTGCAGAGTGGTGCAACTTTAACGAGCTTTTATGCCAATCTTTTGGCAGATATATCACCATCCTCCACTTTCACCGCCGCCGTCGAAACAATGTCGACGCCAACWGTATTGCTGCCGACTGCTGATAATGATACGGTCTATTGGGAGCATGGCGCGACTGACTTCGATGTGCTCTACCGCCACTCGCTGACAATGACAATTGTTTATTGCTTTGCTTATATTATTGTCTTTCTGGTTGGCTTGGTTGGCAATAGCTTTGTGATTGCCGTTGTATTACGGGCGCCACGAATGCGTACGGTCACCAATTATTTTATTGTCAACTTGGCGATTGCTGATATATTGGTAATTGTGTTTTGCTTGCCCGCCACGTTGATGAGCAACATTTTTGTGCGTGAGTATATTTCATATTTTTCTCATCTCATTATAAATTCAATTACTTTTTCCTATGATAAAAGCTAGTTGTCGGAAAATGTTTCATATAGTCGTAAATAAAAAAATTTGATTATGACTTGGAGTTACACAATTATTAAAGTAGTATAACAACCAAAGAAGCAATTAAATTATTTATTCTCGGAAAAYATAACTTTTTCCGCGGCTTCACTTGCTTAGAATTGCTTAAACTAGTATCAAAATTCATTAAAAAAAAAACAAATTATTTATTATGTAATACTATACCGCGACTAACATCTTCGTGGTGATGGTAAATTAGGAAAACTCAATATTGCCTGATTTACTCTTTCGATGCTTTTTAAACATAATATATATCACTTGATCAAATTTGACACGGACTAGTTTAGTACAATCCTCATATGTCAATCAGAGCGCATTTTGGCAGCCGTTTGTTTACAATACGAAAAGTTTGTATGGCCTTAGGATACAAAATTTAACAGTGAGTTTGCTTGAAATGTTTTCAATTGAATTGCATCTACGGAAAGATTGCAACTGTTGAAGAAAGCATGCAGTAAAAGTCGTGAAGTTACCTCATGCCTCACCATGATGGGACGTGATTTTTTATTTGACGTGGAAACTATCCAACTATATAGGGAATGGTGCTCCAAAATTGTGCCAACATAGGCTATCCCATCCAAGACTTATAACAATGTATAGAAAATTTAATAACATATAATCGTTAGCGTGCTTGTATTAGCTCCGGACGCTAGTGAAAATGTAGTTTTCTATTATCAGTTTGTGTGAAATATGATTATATGGTATACACGGTCTCTAACAAAAAGTTAATCATACGCCATGTTGAGCAAATTACTTTGTCAGGAGGACTACTTTACGAAAAAAAAAAGATTTATAACTTTATGTAAGTGAGTCAAAAAAAAAAAGTTCAGAAAACGTGCGTTGCGAGCGTCGGTACCTTATGGTACATTACATTGAAAATCAATTGTTATCTTAAAGAAACTAATATACTGATATTCACACTTGTGTCAATGACTTTAAGGCTCTCCACTACAACCGTAAAGAACTTTTCCTTAACAATAGTTGTTTAGCCTTAAACGGTTTCAAGCAACAAAATTAAATTTTCGCAAGTAATGCTAGAGGTTGTAGCGCCTACATACAAATAAAAGCAAGTTTATTTGTCTCTTCATAAAAAATAACAGAGTGAAATTTGCTGTTTCACAATATAAAAAAAAAATGATTGATTCGCTTTATTTCGGTAAATGCATAAAAAGTTAACTACTTAAACATTAATGAGCTTTAATGACTCTTGCAGTTTATTTTCGACAACGTTATTTAATGGAAGCTTTTTTCTGATGTGTAAAAATAGACATTAGCCAAATATATATAGCAGACAAAAAAAAAAAAAAAATTTAAGGTTAGATAATCGCCACGTAACACTTAATGCCAGTGATTTGCTTTATAATTGGAATTGCGGCAAGAAAAGTACCGCATTAAAGTACATGTACATACACATAAATGATAAGTATACATATGTGTACGTACTTATGTATATGTATACATATTTTCAGCAGTATTTACAAACACTTGATATCAATCCCATGTCCTTCAACAATAATGACAGGCAAAGTTATAAATAAGACTTACATAGCATTGCTTCTGTTCTAAAAGAAATAATACAAAGTTGGTTGGCAAATACATACCCACACACATCTACAAATATCCGCTCATACATATGTATATTCTAAGTATTACGTAGTCTTAATAAGATCATCGTCATGCAAACACTTGAATTGCACACATCTGTGCATAGTTAAGCATTAAAATTAAGTACTTATGTCTTTGCATATTTTTCAATTTTACGTTTCATTACACATTTTCGGGGTACTTCAAAGCCGCATTATTTATATTTTGCTGCTTTCGTCATGCGAATTCCATTTTGAAACCAAAAATTTTTGTAATCTTTAACCACACATGCACACAGGCGTATAATCACACAATRCCAAAGTTATTGCTTTTATGTATAAGTTTGGTATACTTCGGCATAACCCGTTAGGAGATGCTCTTGTATAGAACTAGTTCATTTACAGAGGATTAGGAACCAAAATAAGACTATAGAAATTTCTATAGACTGAAAAAAAAAATATTAAGTTTGCCAAGAAGTTTGTAAGTCCTAGCAGGAAACGACGGAAGTATTATAAAGTATAAAAGGTAAGCGTAACGGGAGAGTCAATTTAGTCCATATATGAAAATTTTTATTTGACAAGATATCTTAAGGAAATTTGACATATTTCATTGTGCAAAACAATGCTCAAAACTTCAAACATATTATTCAGGTTGGAACGCTATAGCATATACATAGGTGTCATTAAAGATAAAGATCTCATTTCCTTATTAAATAAATTTAAGTCATTTTGAAGGTTGTTTTTATCAAAACTTTTGGTCGTTTACAACTTCCTAATAAATAAATTAAAATTATTGTACTTCTCTTAGTTGTATCCAGCTCTGGGAATTTTTTGATAAAAAAATTTTGTCTAAATTTGAAAATTTTATTAAAAATACTTTGTTTAAAAATAAAATTTTCAATTTTGATCACAATTTTAATCATGAAATTCCAAAGTTGGAATCAAAAATTGATAATCTAATTTTTAATYCCAAAATTTGAAATATCCCAAAATCGGAGTGATTAAAAAAAAGATTTGAACTAAAACCACGAAGTTTGTAACACCCAGAAGGAAGGGCCGGAGACTCTATAAAGTATATATATAAATGATCAGTATGTCGAGCTGAGTCGATTTTGCCATGTCCGTCTGTCTGTATATATACGAACWAGTCCCTCAGCTTTTAAGATATCGTTTTGAAATTTTGCAAACGTCATTTTCTTTTCAAGAAGCTGCTCATTCCATATCCGACCACTATAACATATAACTGCCATACAAACTGAACGATCGGAATCAAGTTCTTGTATGGAGAATTTGCAYATTTCACACAAAATTTCCACAAAAGTTGGCACAGGTTATTTTCTAAAGCAAAAATGTAATCTCCGAAGAAATTGTTCAAATCGGTTAGCTATAGCATATGTGTAGCYGCCATACAAACTGAACGACCGAAATCAAGTTCTTGTATGGAAAACTTTCACATTTGACAAGATACATATATTCATGAAATTTGGTATAGATTATTTTCTGAGCCAACAACGTAATCTCCGAAGAAATTGTTTAGATCGGTTAACTTAGCATATAGCTGCCATACAAACTGAACAATCGGAATCAAGCTCTTGTATGGAAAACTRTCACATTTGACAAGATATATTCACGAAATTTCGTATAGATTATTTTTTGACGCAACAATGTAATTTCCGAAGAAATTGTTCAGATTGGATTACTATAGCATATAGCTGCCATACAAACTGAATGATCGAAATCAAATGCTTGCATGGGAAACTTCCTCATTTGAAGATATATCTTCACGAAATTTGATATGAGGTATTTTTTTATAGAAATAATGTAATATCAGAAGAAATTATTCAGATCGGCCCACTATAGCATAGAGCTGCCATACAAACCGAACGATAGGAATCAAAGGCCTGTATGGAAAACTTTGGCATTTTGGTATCTTCACGAAATTTGGCATGGATTACTRCTTAAGGTAACAATATAATCTCCATAAAAATTGTTCAGAACGGATTACTCTAGCATATAGCTTCCATACAAACTGAACACATAGTTACTCACAGAAATGCACCTCTGAATGGTATTTAGCTTCTGTGCAACCGAAGTKAACGTTTTTTCTTGTTTTAATGTATGATTATAATTGCTCGGAGATTCTCTACCGGGTGGCAGTGTGTGTATATGAGTATACTTCCATATGTACATTTATATCTAAGTATTGACATACATACATATACATATGTGTATCCACTCTAAGTGAATGAGCAGTCGCCACAAATGGCGGGTTAGTCAATGCTGGCGTGGCATTTGCCTAGACCGACTTCAAAATTAAGATGCTAATACACACTCTCAGATACATCCATACATTAGTACAAAGAATATTTTGTGTCACTGATAGAATGTGCGCTGAATTGGAGTTTTGCATGTACTGATTTCGTAATTTTATCTTTGCYTATACAGTTTGTTGGTTATTGAATTTCAAAGGCTCAGCGCTAATAGTGCCTATAGTAATCTTGCAGCGTTTCAATAGTGATTATAATGGCAAATATATACAATTTTTATGTGTATGTGGCGCCTACATACATGTAAATATGTTTGTGTACAGAGCACATAACGCTTAAGTTTTCTCATATCATAAATGCCAGCGTACCTTGGTTTTGTCTAATATGCCGCACACACACACACTTTTGGTAAATGTAGACAGTATTGGTCTGCATGTTTGTATAGTTTAGTGTTTGTTGTGGTAAGCTAAAGCTTGCGAAAACAAAAACAAAACAGCAAGAGCCGAGCGCCATTCAAAGGATCATCGACACAGTACTGACCTAATTTCACATGTTCCACCATGTACCACACACATACATATGTACGTATGTATATGAGGCGAAAGTTTATTTGTTCTACATTACGCTTTATTTGCTTTGAAAAAGTTGTCGGGGTCTGTACTCACTCAAAAACACACGCGTATCTACATACATACGTATCGTAGCACATTGTTTACCCACTCATTCATGTACCGTTTCACAACGCCTAGCAGGAGCAAACATTTGTGGCAATCTGTGGGTCTGAGTCTAATTTTTGTGGGTCAATTGGGTGAGCAGAATATATTCAACACTTTACCGAGTTCAAGTGTCGGCGCTATGTACATTCATGCCACGTACATACATATGTTTCTTGTATGTATTTGAGGAATGGTGGGTATTTAGACGCCTGCAGCGAAAGAAGGTGTGGTGAGTAGTACAGAGGCAACTCAGTACCATTGCTGGACAGTGTTGGGTCGATAGTTTTCAGGTGATGATAAATGAGATTCCATTTATGTGTGTATGTGTCTACTCGTGTGTGTTGATATGAAAGTTCTCGTTCACTACCATATTGCCCCTGATCCGTATACATACATACATACATACATATATGTACGGAATGTTGACAGAACAGCAGGCAGCCGAAGGCTAAGTCGCAGACGATGGTTGATTTGCATGAACCATGGGTGGTGGGTTAAATGAGGCAATCAGGCTCGGTCGAGAGTGTATCATATGCAGACTTATTTGTGCGGTTAATAGATTTTAACAACGATTCCAACAAATGTTTATTGCCCTCTTTACAATTTTAAGTAAATCATTTGCATGCGAATTGATGTGCAATGTATGTATGTATTATATAATATACTCGTAAATACATATGTTTATTCTACTCTAAATACGTACAATAGCTACAAATTTGAAATAAAACTTTTAATGTGTCAAACGCAGACAAATAAAATTCTCGATTAAYTGAATTTCCTTCACACAGATTTATTTCGTTTTAACTTTCGCTTTTTGATAACGCTAATTTCGTTGTTGTTTAGGGAAAATACAGTTACCACAGGCACTTTTATGCCCTGACCAGTATAATAAGTTTGAGAAAACGTTTGTAACACCTAAAAGGAAATGTTGTAGACCTTATATAGAATAAATATAACTGATCAGAGTAATGAACTGGGTTGATGGATCAAGTTCGGCTGTATGTTCGTCTACTACTGCAGTTTATGAGRTAAAAAATCAATGAAAACATTTTCTCTTCAAGAAGCTTCGTAATTAACGAATATAGCATATTGCTGCCATACATGTTCTTATGTGGGAAACTTTTTTATTAACAAGACATCTTCGTAAAATAAGTAAAAATTATCCAAGGCAACAAAATCTCCAAAGTAATTGTATAGATCGAACCACCCTATCATATAGCTATTATGCAAACTAACCGATCAAAATTGGCTATGTAGGAATTTTTTTTATTTGACAAGATATCTCAGTAAAGTTATTTGTTTTTACTTTTAAACTTTAAATTATAGAATATTTTTATTTAAAGGAAAACCAGCTCATTTAGTGCAAATTATTGTTATTATTTATAGATTAATTGTTTTCAAATAAATATTTTTGTAAAAGAAAAAWTTTTACATTTTAAATGAAACTCAATTACTACACTTTTCGGAATTTAATTCGAAGTCTGACTATATTTTTAATATTTAAGAAATTAAATTTGTTTAAGGGGTTATATGGGTCTCTAAAAAACAGCATCATTTCAACAATTTTTTCTCATATAAAAAAAGAAAAAATTTATTAAGATTGTTTGTTGTTAGGAACATACACTAAGAATTAAGAAATTCTGAAATTTTTGGAAAAAAATATTCTATGTTCGGGCATTGCAACGACATTTCCGGTGAGCTCTCGGAAAAAAGATGCACCTGCGTTGGTAGGATACAGGATAATTTAGATTAAAAAAAATACGTGTTTCAATTAAAGTCTTAATTTGGAACTTGGGCGAAATAAAAATAAAAACTGAAAAGGGGATTTTTGCAGACATATTTACAAAAAAATCAAAATTTCGCGACAAAGTCCAAGTCTTTAAGACTTCTACCTCCAAAATCTGTGTAAAATTTTAGGAACATCGGTTGAGTATTTCTCCAGAAATCTTGCCAATTTCGAGCAAAAAGTTAGCCTAGCTAGCCCCTAGCGCACAAGTTTTCAAGGCTGTATGGCAATATTCTAGAGGCGTTGTAGAATTTAATAARACAATAAAAAAACTCGAGTCTTGGAAYCTGTAAACCCATGTAACYCCTCATGAAACACTTGAATTAGACAGTTGAATTTAATATAGAACAAGAACTTATTTAAAACTAATCATTGTAAGAACTCTTATTTTGATTGCAAAAATACATTTTTGCAGGTGCTAGTTTCGTTTTAGAATTTTAAAAATATTAACTAGAAATTATCCATTATTTTTTATTTTTGAACTTTTTGCCAAAATTGCGTTACATAAAAATTAAAAATCGCTACAAATAAAAAGTATCCTGGGGATAAGAGAAACATCAAACCCTTTTTTCTACAACGAAATTTTGGGTTGTTCTACCTTGATTTCCTCTAGGTTGAACCTTAGGAAAGGTGCATTGTAATTTATATGTTGTTAAGTACAAAAAAAAAAGTAAAATAATTTAACATTTTTCTTTTAAAGTCGAAAGTCGAAAATATGAATAAAAATATTAAATAAGTTCAAAATTTCATGACTTCTTTCATTTTTTCTAAAATAAATCAAATCTGAAATATTCTTAACATTTCTTCTTGGTTAATTGATATACGTGGAATTAAAAACGAAGATTTCACTAGAATAATATAATATATCTAAAAAYTTTAAAAACATAAAAAATTTTGTTCATATTTCAATCACTAAAAAGAGACATGCCCCACATTTGTACTTCTAAAAATATGAAAATCTATATACAGTATCGGACAAAACACTAGAGAGAAGTTCTAGATTTTTTTTTTTTTTCTTACAATGCTATTTTTCTTCCGAATTGCTTTTTGTTTCTTGTTTTTAAATTTACAGCATTGAAGTTACATATTTTGTAATGTTTATCGCGATTTTTTTTAATTTTTCCGGTTTTGATATTTCTTTTATTTTCTCCTTTGCTAGTTTCTTTTTCTAACGGTATTGAGTTTGAATTAATTATACCACTATTTACTAACCATAATTTCTGTTCTGAATTTTTGCGAAAATACGTTATTATTTATTTAAATTTTTTTTACAAAAAAAGTAATGGCTCTAAATAAATTCGGTGATGCACTCCGAGCACTTGTTATTGATGATTATATATTACGGAACTTCTCAACAAGAAATGTCTATAAAATACAGAATTCGCAAGTAATTAATCTCACGAATAATTTCGACCTTTATTAGGAACAGAACTGTCGAAGTAGTGCATCGTGGACGCYGACCAAGAAACTTATGAAAAAAACTGAATGTTCAATTATAAGAGAGGTAAAAAATATCCATTTTAAAGCGCTCCTCAATTGGTAAATGAGCTTGGGTTATACGAATTTACTCAAGAACGTTCGCTCATCGCCTAAATATCGCTGATTTACACAGTTACCGACCAGAGAAGAAACCGCTTATTAGAAAACTCAACCAACTAAAACGATTGTGTTCGCAAAAATCATCTACAATGGTCAAAAAGCAWGTGAAAAACTGTTCTGTTTAGTGATGAGTCCAAATTTAATTTAGTAGAAAGAGATGGCGTGAGTTTCGTTTGAAGTCCACGAAACAAGCGTCTTAAAAGTTTCTACTCGTATTGTCTAAAAATAGTCAAACATAGTTTCTATGTAATGGTCTGGGAATGCTTTTCTGGGTCTGGTTTGGGCCCGCTTCATCGTATTAATGGTAGCATGGATCGGTACATTTACAGAGACATTATGGAATCCGTAATTTTCCCACATACTGAATGGGAAATGCCACTTAAGTAGGTCTTCCACCAGGACAACGACGAACGACGATGCATATGGCATAGATCTTAAAATCGTGGTTATAGAGGAATAAAGTGGATGTAATGGAGTGGCCTTTATTACAAAAAAAAAAAGAATTTATCGCAGTAATGTGACAAATACTGATCAGTTTCAAAAGGCCCTGGAGGCATGGAGAAATATACCCCAAAGCATAGTGGATAACCTCATAGCTTTAATASCGCTGCGATGCAAAGCTGTTATTGAGAATAATGAGTTTTCTACAAAATACTAAGTTTTTTTGATTTTATTAAAAATATTGAACCGTTTTCATTGASTTGCAATTGAATATAGGTGTTATATCGATTTTTTATATATATTAAACAAATAAACTGAAAATATTATTAAATTTGCTTTGTTTACCTTAATTAATATCCAATATTTAAAATAAAATTAAAATAGTAAGTCTCCGGAAATTATTTTCTGTGTAATCGACAATATTTTCATTATCATATTTCAGTTGCAAATGTTTTGCCCGATACTGTAAACAAAATAAAGTAGTTACACCATTTATAACTCAAGAACGGCTGAACCGATTTGGCTTTTATTCAATAATAAAAACAATAAAAAACAACCTCACATCTATATACATATATATATATGTTTACAAAAGAATGTTTTTTTTTCATTTCTTTCCACGCCTGAGAACCGGTTCAGCATGTGCAATTCACTAGAATAACTGTCGAGTGGACTACAATGGGAAATGATGGAGATTTGTTTCTATTGTCACACACCGACGCAAAAGTTCGGTTTTATTACGATTRAAGAGCACTCAGACACTCCTCAGAATCAGTTATTCGTTGTTTTTGTGGGATTATGAATTTGCGAGGCAAAGTTTTCGCCTCTTTAGAGCATCAATGTCGTCGGTGCTCGTTTCGCTTGTTTCCAGCTTAGCATATACCTTTTCACCRGTGGATTTCCCTGAGCCCAAAAACAACAGTATTTTCCCTCAAAAAGCAATGCCTTTTAACACACGGAATGCTTTATGATCCTATTTTTTGTAAACTAACACAATTTGCTGCACAGAAACGCTATATCTCATTAACTAATAGTTATAATCCAACTATTAGAAATGATATAGATGGTAGTAGTAGTATTATATATGTATATGTATGTGTGTATCAGCCACAGTGAAGCGTAGACRGGACCTCTAGTAAGTTATAAATAAGAAATCAATGYTCTAGTTTCATTTTTTATTAAWACATTTGTACATACATACATACATTTTTTGAATAATTTCACACACACACACATAAATGGCGTTATGTGATTGAGGCTTGAAAACGTTGTAAAAATCATACAAGCAAGGGAGTTTGACAGCCCATCGTACTATTTAACGTCTGAGCGATTAGTTACTCCTTTCTCCGCTCACATGCTTGTTAATGCACTGAGTTTGACAGTCCGCRAATGTAAAATAACTGTTAAACCGCCGCAAGCATACACCTATACATATGTACACAGACATTGATGAATGTAGTAAATGCCTATAAATTGCAAAATTGCATAAAGAAGCGAGTAACAATGACGAGCAGACTTGTACTCAGACGCGACAGCCGTTTTGTTGATAGCTGAYGACTATTATTTTATGGCTCCGATGGTAAATGGTAAATGTTCGGAGGTCAAATCCASTGCAGGCAGGCAGTTGTTGATAGTAGCCGGTTTGACACCGAAGGTCTTTTGGTAACGGCAAAAGTGATAGGAACTTACTTTCCTGCTGCAGCGGCGGCGTTGGTAAACGTCGTTTACCAATATATAAGGGGGTATATATATAAATATGTACATATAGATATGTCAGAGTATGTATGTACATATGCGCGAAAGTGGGTTGGCATTTACGAGCATTGAAAGCAATGAAAATGTACGCGAATGATAGCGTGCTCAATGAGAAATGAAATTAAGAAAGTGGGGGATCCTCCCTAAAACACTTACTTCCCTGCAGTTATGCACACACGTATTAACCGAGGGCGGTGTGAAAACAATGTTGCACCTCCATCAACTACCGCCCACCGAACAGAATCAGGTATATTTTTTAMCCACACTCGCCACATACAAGTGAAGAACGTCCAACTTGCTGCTTCTGGGCGGCAGCTGTCTGCAAAGAGCCTCTTGGAATGCGTCACTCAAACCACAAAATCACTATCAGCACGTACACTAGTGTACGCAAGCGTGTGTATGTGTGTGTGCGCAAGTGTGTCTGTGGTAAGCAGCAAGAAGGCGTGTGCTGCAGCAATAGTTATTTGCGACRGCGTGACAGACGGTATKGCGGGCAGGTGAATGGTTATATTGGTGAATYCAAGGCTATTTGCGGCTGGTTAAATTGACCTAAATATTTTGCTCAATGACCTAATCGTCAGGGTTATTCGCGTTGCAACTGCTATTGTCGATGCAACCCGGCAGTGCAATAACAATCACTTTCATGTTTATGTCAACATTGACAGCAATGTCGGCGATTTTATAGTCGTATTGCACACATAGACATCCATACAAACAGATGTAGTCGTATCAGTTCCTAAAACATGACTGTAGTATATATATATAAGTAATATAATTAAGGGTATGTGTTTCACTTAAAATAACTCTTAAAACCAAACTCTTAAACAAAAAGTGTGTGAGTCTATGCTAAYTTATCTGTTAAATGCATCAAACTCACAAACCGGCATTCACAATGGCCGTAGCTGTAATATTTTCTTGCAAGTCCACAATTATTTATTAACAATATTTTTTGAWATAATGGTTTACTAGTATCAGGCAATTGTTATTAAAATTGTGTTGCAGCACTGTCTTGAAGAAAACAAAAGATTTAATCATTTTGAATCTCCACGRGCGCGGAAAAATGAAGAATAACTCAAAAAATATTAATGAAATATAGTACTGAACTCTATCTTCGAAAAATTCTTAACCTATTCTCTTTATTTCGATTTGAAAGCGCAAAAGAAATGTCTCTATAATGTAATAATTATATAATGATCGTATCAAACCTGTGATATGACAGTTTTCTGCTGGGATTAACTCTAACTCATATACAAATAAATAAAAAAAAATTATAATTTTATTTTTTAAATTTCGTAGGGACGTTGTACATAAGAATATATACTCGATGGGATCTAAAGGATTTGGTCCGATTCAACCCATTTCTGACATACAGACATATCATTATAATAGAAATATTATCCCTCAATTTCAGTTATATATATCACACCTTGACCGACATTTTCGATCAAAAGTGAATTATAGGTACCGGGCTCTAAATATACGGTACATAGGGGCTTGAACTTTTATTGGATTTAAACAATTTTTGGTCAYAATGTGGCACGTATTAAAGACRTCATTCCTGAAAAGATTTATTCCCTTATATTAATTCCTTYTTGATTTGTATACTGGAAACTGAACGATTGAAGTGAAATTTAAAATTTTGCTATATGGGAAGTAGACGTGCCACGCCCATCGCCACGCCCATCTTGGTGAAATTTAATGTCTCTGGCGTATTTGGTTATTGATTTATCGCGCTTTTAGTAGTTTTTAACAGTATCGTTATATGGGGAGTGAGCGGGGTTATCCTGAAATTTCATCCACACACTCTCGGTAGAAGTTCTTATAATATTCGTGCTGAGCGAATTAAGTTGTTGTAGCTTTAGTGGTTTATGAGATATGTACATTAAACTTTTTAGAGTGCGGGGCCACGCCCACTTTTTCAAAAAACTGTGCCCACAGATGCCCCTTGCTACTACGATCSTCTGTATCAAATTGCAGCCTGATATATTAATTTTYAATGACGATTTGTGGGAGTGGAAGTGGTCCCAATGTGCCCATTTTTGTACTAAGGAAGCAGTGTACCAAATATTTCGTTATCTCAATTTTTACTCAAGTTACAGCTTGCATGGACGGACGGAGGGAGACACAGGCAGTCAACCGGATTTCAACTTTTCTCGTCTTCCTATACATATATAACCTGATATCTATCTYGCTTAGTTTTAGGTGATACGTACAATCGTTAGGTGAACAAAACTATAATACTACTCTGTGACAACTTGTTGCAAGAGTATAAARATTTAGTCGAAGTAAATTGCTTTAAATAGAAGTGATAGATTTATATTATTATCAAACAATAATTAATCTTAAAGTATACCTTAAAGTCATCATGAACAAGTAAGGAAGGGCTAAGTTCGGGTGTCACCGAACATTTTATACTCTCGCATGATAAAGTGATACCCGAGATTTCAGGCGTGGTTGTGAACCGATTTCACCCATATTTGGTACATGTCATCACGGTGTTAAGAAAATATTATATACCGAATTTCATTGAAATCGGTCGAGTACTTCCTGAGATATGGTTTTTGGTCCATAAGTGGGCGACGCCACGCCCATTTACAATTTTTAAAAAAAGCCTGGATGAAGCTTCCTTCTGACATTTCTTCCGTAAAATTTAGTGTTTCTGGCGTTTTAGTGATTTTCAACATAACATTTGTATCGGAGGTGGGGGTGGTTATTATCCGATTTCTTCCATTTTTGAACTGTATATGGAAACGACTCTGTACAGTTTGGTTGACATAGGTATAGTAATTTTCGAGATATGTACAAAAAAGGTAGTAGGGGGCGGGGCCACGCCCACTTTTCCAAAAAAAATCACAATAGACAGACATACGGATTTAAACTCTACTCGTCACCCTGATCACTTTGGTATATATAACCCTATATCTTACAAACAACCGTTATGTGAACAAAACTATAATACTCTCTTTAGCAACTTTGTTGCGAGAGTATAAAAAGTGTATTAAAGTCGAACAAGAATTAAAGGAGCTTTTATAATAATGAGATTCCCAACATGTGTTGAGTTCATATTCGTCCTAAACCAAACTCATTGTTTCGCGCGAATACACTCCACGTAATACGTTATCGATAAATAACATAAGAAATGATTGCTAATAAATTTATATTTGTCGTATATTGAAAGCTATGARCAAATTTGGTGTTATAACAATAATTGGAAGAACCCCATTGGTATATACAGATACGTACCTATCCACAGAAACAAATGGAGAAATGAAATAAGATTTGTGTGCGTGGAGCACGTGTGCGAAAAGGTTAATGGGGCGAATTTTCGGTTTCCGTTATAAAAATGCGAATTCAGATGCTTTGCTCATGTGGGCAATGAGGAAAGTCAATTAGAGTKTTTACTGTATTGCTCGTAAAAGTAAAAGCAAAAATCTTCCTCATAACAGGGGAAACGGAAAAATGTCGAGTTAAATGCCCGTAAGCATTTTTATGCTTAATAACTTTTGTCAACGACAATTATCACGTAGTCCCTGGTGCTGAAAACCAAAGTGGCTTTTATGAGTATGACTTTTTGGTTTTACTGTATTTAATAACAAGTAAGGAAGGGCTAAG
>NW_017535419.1:35547-66551 GCF_001853355.1 Bactrocera latifrons
CCCTGATCACTTTGGTATATATAACCCTATATCTGACTCTTTTAGTTTTAGGACTTACAAACAACCGTTATGTGAACAAAACTATAATACTCTCTTTATCAACTTTGTTGCGAGAGCATAAAAATTAATTGCCAACGGAAATTGTTGTCTGGAATACATTGGCTGAGGAATGTATTCAGTTGGTAATCGGTGAATTTACACCGAAATTGCTTTTCCCATTTGTGTAATCCACGTGAGAGATAATCAATTTTAGCAGAACTATATTCTATGRTTTGAATTTTTTTAAGCAAATAATTTTATTTCAAATTTTAGCAAACAAAACTAACGCGTGAAAGGTTAAAATTATTTTAGATCCCGACATTGTGCGCTAAAAAGTATGTATGGCCTATGCTGCCTACATTTAGGCGCTTTTTAGTATTTTAATAAGTTGAGTTGCTGTAAATTAATTGTTATTGTTGTCCCGATTTCAATATTGACGAAATTTTGACAAAACACAAAACTGAACTATTAAACATTTTCAACTATATTTTGCCTTAAATTCGGCAAATACTTTTTTGGTTAATATTTATGTTAGTAAATAACTCTTGTTATGTAACTTGTTATCACTTTAGCACACGTGCCTTTTATTGCCTTTACAAGCATTAATTTAAATGCTAGTCAAATTATATAGCCCCACATATATCACAACGATTTAATAGGTATTACTTTGTTACTGTCCAGCGTCCTTAAGGACACATATTAACCTCAGGTGTAATTAAGTATTAAGAATGTGATTTCATCTTTTTTTCTTTGCGCTCTTAACTCACTTTGGAGGTAATGACATTTTGTTCACCTGCACATATTTAACRTATACACATGCATACCCACGCATACAAAAAAAAAAGCTTATATCTATATTTTTGTATGCATGGCTCATCAATGCCAATGAAATAGCATCTCTCGTCCTTCACGGCGTATACGCAACATTTGTTGAATGACATTTTAAAGCAGGCTTGAGAAAGCAACGTGCCATACAAGTACATAATAAACACACTCGCATACACCTATATACAGCAGATAAATGTACTCGACGCATCTACATAAGTAGGTGCAAAGTCAAGAACACTTCATCTACTTTTCTGCTGATAAGGCTTTTACGTGTACGGGATTCTTGCTTGATTTATATGCATCTTCAATTTATACAGTATGTGTATAATGTGATTGTGTGTGTAGGTATAGTAGACTGCTACGAACGCAAGACACATAACTTTGAAACTGAGCTTTTCCCTTGGGATTCTCACACGTAGCTAGCGAAAAAAGTGGAACCAAAAATGATTTTTATCATCTATTCCTTAAAAATATTGTGGTACTGTTTTCTACCGGTACGACAAAAAATATTAAAATTCATTACAACATTTGTAAAAATAATATAATCTAAAATTTTCATAGACTTGTCTACAAAATTATTGAAAATTCTTAAAAAATTCTTAATTATTGGTAGAAATTTTGAAGGTTATATAAAAATCGAGGGGAGTATATTGTGGTTTTTTGTAGATAAAAGATCGGGATCTTAAAAACTAAGCGACTAGTTCGCTTATATACTGACAGACAGATGGCCATGGCCAAATAGACTTAGCTTATCAAACTGATCATTCATATATACTTTGTATAGGGTCTCCAACGTTTTCTTCTCCCTGTTACAAATTTCAAGCTTAATAAACTCCATTCAAGGTATAAAAAACTATTGGAAGGGTCTTAAAACATATTAAAAATAATTGTGCAGAATTAAATCCAAAGTCCAATTATCGTCAGATACAGTTTTTAATATGTTTTATTATGTGGAGGGGACAAATCACTGACATTAACAGTTATAAAATTCAATACTCTATTAGTACTACATATGCGCTAATTCGATAATAAACCAAACGAATCTGATATAAATATCTATGCCATAATGAGAACTATTAAAATAAAATGCGTAACATTAAAGCAGTAAATATAAAACAAAAAGTATATTACTCCATATATTTAAAGAATATATATACAGTTGTATGTATTAATGTTCCCATTATGTTAATTGTCTGTCTCATTGCCAGTTACTCTAATTAATTGCTTTTGTTTTAATGCTCTTCTTTTAGCCTGGATGCTGGGCTGGCTGATGTGCAAGACAGTGCCATACATACAGGGCGTATCTGTGGCAGCATCCGTCTACAGTCTAATTGCCGTATCACTGGATAGGTAAGTAAAGCATTTACCCACACTACCCACTTTTCATAATAGTCCTTAATTTAACCGGCTTTTGCAACATGTAAATTAACATTGCCGCCTATAATCTCGACCAAGCGTAATACAAATCAGTTAAAAAAACAGAAAAAGACATTTTATTAAACTTATAAGAAAGTTCTAAACCATGGATAAATAAAATATATACATTTGCTTAATGTATACTGATTACAAGGGGCGGTACTTAGCTTCACTGTGGGGAGTTCTACTAATTAATTTCATTTGCATTGAATAACAAAATTATGGAAAGTATTATAGTCTTCGTCAACACATATAAGAATGTGTTATCGATAAATAGGCATGGTTTGAATTTGACACACCAAAATTTAGATCAACACAAAAATATAAATTTTTTCTTAAATTTAAAATATTTCATTATTTAAGGGGTTACATGGGTTTACTCGGGTAAAATAGCCTTTTTTCAACAATTTTTTCGCATATAAAAAATGAAATATTTTATTATTAACAAAGGAATTCTGAAATTAAAAAAAAAATGTGACCATGACCCCATGAAAAAAATACGCACCCACTTTGGCAGGATAACTCCTTACAGCATCACCTAAAATTAAAATTTCACGACTTTATTTTTCAAATAGTTGTAACCGAAAAAAAAATYMTTAAGAATTATATCTCAAAGAACTGTGTAAAATTTCATGAAGATCGGTTGAGTAGTTCTCGAGAAATCTAGCGAACCGACTTTAAAAACAGAGTTTCGAGAAAAACGCGTTTAAAGGCGGAGCACTTAGCCTAGCTAGCCTCGAGCGGACAAGTTCTCAAGGCTGTATCTCCGGAATTATTACTCCGATYATTTTGAAAATTTAGGAMAATATTGTAGAGGGTTAATAGACAATAAAAGAATTTCGATATTAGTGTTACCGACGCTTCGCGCAGCTTATTAAGGAGATAAGAACATACATATGGTCGATATTTCAAAAAGTAAGCAAAACTTAGAAGTAGTTACAATTTATAGCACCCCATTAAGAAACAGTTATTATTAAATATACAGAATACAAAAGGGCTGTTCGAAAAAGTCAAGCACCAACTGGCTAGGTCCGACACAGCCAAAGAAGTTCGGTGCAGCATTTACAAAGGTCAACTGTATAGTATATGCCTGAGTAGTTCCTTTTATAAATAATTTGGTGGTTTAAATGTATGGAATAGCCGAAGTTCTTATTTTGATTTAATGTTTCCTTGAATTGTTTGTTATTCGAACTAATTGCTCTGTGTTACACTTTATATAGGTAATAATACAGGCACAAGTCACGTTCTTATATAAATCAGTTGCTCAGCTATATTACAAACGTTAGGTAAACTTTTGGGTTACATAGAATTTTTTTTTTGGCTCTCTGTCAACGAAGTTGCGCTAATTGTTATTCACGTCGAGTATATTCCTAACAAATTGTACTTACTGAACCCAAAATACTTTCATCTCTAGATAATCAAATTATCCGAAAGCATTCGGAAGTTTGTTGGTGAATTACCTGGTACAAGCGCTCTGAAATATATGTATATATTATCTACTTGTATAAATATAATTAAATACTATATATAATATTTTTTTAAGCACAAGTCATCGTCAATAACAAYAAAAACCAAATTTGCAAAAGTTAATGGAAAACGAAAGAGGTGAAACGCAACACGATGTTTCAACCAACTTTTTGCACTTTCATGATTTTTTGCGAATATTTGCGCATATATAATAATGTTCATWGTTAGTTCAAGAACTAACAACCTTTCGTTGCGCTGCCCACGTTACCAAACCACACATACATATATACATACATACATCATGCATGCCATGATTGCCTTACACATAGCGTGCTAAATGATTTTCACAATTTTATTGTTGTTTCGCTTGTTGTATTTAACTAATTTCGGGGAATTCATAGTACAGAATTAAAGTAAGAATGAAGGGGAAGTAGGATAGAAGTAGGGAGCTTGTAATCTACATATATTAATGCACTGAGCCATTGTTGCGTTCGATTAACTTCGATTCGTTCTTTCGTTGATCCTCATCAACGTTCCTGGATGATTGCGGGTGCTGGCGTTGGTGTCTGCCATGCTGCCGGCGCTCAGTGATGCACAACAACGGCCGGATGGGCATGATGGACTGGAACTACAGGCACAATCGGCTTTACGACCGGCACAAGTGGCACCACTGGCTTGGCAATGACTGGTGTCACGACGGTCTTCACTGGCACGGGATGATGAATTACGTGACTGCAATAAAAAAGCGAAAATGCTTAATACTCGTAGTAAATGCGCCGAGTGCGTAAAATAAGCTAAGCAAATAAAAAAAAAAAAAAAAAATAAAAAAAATCCGAAAAATGGGAAAAATATTTTAGATACAATGAATATTTTAGTACGGCTACAAAGAAGAATGCAATTTTCCAACTCAGTGCAGATGCTGACAGGCGGACTGGTCATTGGCAGCATTTGGAATAAATGGTATTATTTATTTCGAAGGTTTTCATCTGCTTAAATACATACATATGTATTCTTCTATATGTATATTCATATTCGATACTTTTTCGATAACTCCAGAACATCGCACTATTCTTTAAATATGAAACGCGCGCCTCAGCTAGTTTAACGGTAACTACTTACGAGTGCACAGCGTGTGCGCCATGATGTACGATCGGCGCAACGGGTACGGCAGGAGCAACCACAACACCAGGCTCGGCACAAGCGAAGGCGATGACGGAGATTACAAGCACCTGAAGAAGATCGGAGTAGAGAGAGAAATTGATGGATAATTATTTCCCTCGATTTCTAAAAAATATACTTACGATTTTGAACATTTTTGATTTTGTGTGGGGTTTTGAAAAGTGGAAAMTATTTTAATATATTTGAAGGTGTGTTGTTATTACAACGGAGGGATTAATGTGACTGTTGCATTTCAGTGCATTTCCAAATGCTTTTATACAATTTTGACGATTTTCGATTTTAGCCACTATACTGAGTTAAATTGAAGTAAAACTGGACGACCGCGGTCAATGTTAGCGCTGGAAAGTAAGTTAACGGCATACCAATACGTTTGTTATAGCGGTAGTGGAGGTGACAGCGCCGCGCTAAGCTTTAATCTAGTCTACTGTGGGCTCCAAGGAGATTGGCATTGCGGCTCTATTCAATGTAACTTTTCAAAAGCTGCATTTGACAACTACGGCAAAATGCTTGTATATACATATGTACATCTGAAATATATTTGCAAGTGTATATACATATGTAAGCATATGAATGTGGCAACAACTGGCGCCAATGACACGGGCAGCCAGATCGYTCTGTCGCTAGTCGTATATACTTTCATATGTGTCTAACGTACGAATGGCCGCCCTAGCACTCACCCCGCGAATCAGCTGTTCCACTGGACGATGATCGATGCCGTAACTGCTTTATGCGCTGATTTTTTGTTCAGTCACTGTTATTGATAGCTAATAAGATCAAGTTCAGTATTTTCATAAATTTTGTTGCTTTCCATGGACAGTGAGTTTTTTAGCTGTTAGAGCGCTTAGAATTTTATCACTAGCTTAATTAGTCGCATGGGCTTAGAATTGGGTTATTAGGTTATATATACATTTCAAATTAATTAATCAAATAAATAATATATCAAAGAGCATTGAGGTCATAAAAAGTGAAGTTATTGACTTGTGAATTCGTAAATACATATTTCTAGTTCTAGTTTCCTGGGAACTAAGTTTCAATAATTGTGTTTAGAATATTTCAGATTGTGACCTATTGGGTTTCAGACAAGGCGACTCCCTATCGTGCTACTCCGTCCAGCTGCTGCTAAAGAAAATAATTCGAGTAGCAGAATTTAATCGAATAGGTAAAAGCTGGCGTATGCCGATGATATTGTGCCGTGCCGTTAGTTCTGCTTTCTCCAGGCTAAATAAGGAAGCAAAACAAATWGGTCTGGCAGTCGTCGCACTCGCGACTKGAATYMCACAYCACTGTTGACAWTCATAACTTTGAAGTGGTAGATAACTTCGTCTATCTTGGAAYCATCATCAACACCAACAACAATGTCAGCTTCGAMATTCWRCGCAGGTCGATGACAAAAWCGGATGAGTCAACGTTACGAGTTTTCGAGAGAAAGATTCTACGAAAGATTTGTGGTCTTTTCGCGTTGGCCACAGAGAATATCGCATTCGATGGAATGCTGAGCTGTATGAGATATAAGACGATATTGGCATAGTTCAGCGAATTAAGAAGACACCGGCTGCRCTTGCTGGGTCATGTCGTGCGTATAGACGAAAACAATCCAGCTTTGAAAGTATTGGACGCAGTATTCGCCGGGGAAAGCAGAGGAAGAGGAAGACCTCCAACGAAAGGACTGGAAAGGAGTCTTCACTTTCTGTAGGCGTAATATCTTCTCAGTTATCCGCGAAGCTAATGTAAAAAACGCTCGCATTTAAGTAGAAGAATAATAATTCTTAAAGGTTCTTCCCTAAAATGAACTAAATTCGTAATTGCCTTCCTTCATATTTAATCCCCCTGTATATAGCTATATAATATTTCAGTGCAAAACCAGTAAACCGTTGACATCAATGTGAAATGGAGTCGTAAACGACAATAATTTCACCTCCACTTTAATGACGCCCTCCCAATAGCAATATGCTAACTTTTCAGTGCTTTTTAATTTCATTTTTATGGCTACTAAATTGCATGCATAAATATTTTTGACATTTTCAGATTCATTGCAATCTGGTGGCCACTTAAGCAGATGACAAAGAGTCGCGCACGCTTCATGATATTATGCATCTGGCTGATTGCCTTAAGTTCGACAATACCCTGGCTTTTATACTTTGATCTCGTGCCGGCCGCTGACTCGTTTCCGGCAGCGCCGAACCTCTACCTCTGTCAGGAGGTGTGGCCRCCCGGTTCAAATGGCAATCTATATTTCCTCCTAGCCCATTTAGTGGCCTGCTATCTACTGCCAATGTCTTTGATAACACTGTGCTATGTGTTGATTTGGATAAAGGTGTCGACGCGTTCGATTCCCGGCGACTCAAAGGATGCACAAATGGATCGGATGCAACAGAAGTCGAAGGTGAAGGTGATCAAAATGCTTGTAGCAGTTGTTATATTGTTCGTATTGTCTTGGCTGCCACTATATGTGATTTTCGCCCGTATTAAATTTGGTTAGTTCATATGGAAAATCTTTTTCTGGATTACTAAAATCTAATTGTTAACTTTTATTTACTTTTTTCAGGTGGAGAACTTTCAAACGAAGAAAGCGAAGTACTCTACAAGGTGACACCCTTCGCGCAGTGGCTGGGCTCTTCCAATTCCTGCATCAACCCCATTTTATATGCATTTTTCAACAAAAAATATCGACGTGGCTTCGCAGCTATTATACAATCCCGATCATGCTGTGCCCGCATAAGGTCCTTTCTTCTACAATTTATTCTTAAATATATATGACGCTTATGGCCTACCGATTTTTTACAGATATTATGACAATGTCGCCATTGCCTCGTCAACCACCAGCACACGCAAGTCCTCGCATTATCATCAAAATAGCTCACGAAAGAGTCCCAGCAGCCCTGGCTTGCGTAAAACGAACGCAGTCTCCTATATTTATGAGCATCAATCATTGCGTCGTCATCATCACAACGCCATGTTGAAGCAGGACAGCAATCTGTCACAGCAAATGTTACTGAAGCAAGACTCACATGGCTCGAGACAGTTTTTGATCAAGCAAGAGAGCGCCTCTAGTGATGGATCACGTCGCATGCTCTGCCAGCAGGATAGTAATGGTTCGAAAATGTCACTAACTAAACAGGATTCGATTGTTTCATATATGGATGCTAGACGCAATGGTTTGGATAAATGCCAGGACTCCTGCTCTACGCAAGACAATATGTCAATTGATTCACGACGTGGAACGAGCTTTAAATTGGATACACACAATTATGGTTCGCCCAGCACCAGCGCCGCCATGTTGGAATATAAAAGACAAAAGTTTGTCAAACAAGACTCAGTGATCTCATTTGTGGATCAAAGGCCTGGTGAGTGATCGAACATATTGTTGTACTATGTTTAGTATCTTAAATCTTACCACAGAGAAGCGTGTTTTCTCACACCACATAAGTAAACCCTACAACACGTATAAGGTATTTCTTTTTTATAACGTAAAGATACAGAATTACCTTCTCTAAGGCATCGTTCACGTGTTCCAGTGCCCCTTTCACCATTTTCTATTTGAAATATTGATGAAATAAGAATTTATGTCATTGATAATGACTCGGAAATTTAATATTTTAGGCTACATGTTTCTTTAAATTTCATTTTTATTACATAAATTGTAGAATGAGAGCCATTAGGCGGGTAGTTAGATGAATTTTGGTTCCATGATTTCAGTAAGTTGTAATGAATATTGTGGCTATTTTTGTCTCGAAAACTATCAATAAACACCTATGTGAGTCTGTGTGACACAAAAGAACTGCAAGCCTCAATTTATTTCTATCAATATTTCTAGACCTTAAACAGTGAAACATTTAAAAAGTGGGTGGCAATCGCTTGTCATCTATACAAAGATAAACATACACCATATTTTTTTTTATATAAACTTTATCTTTAAAGATGTCTGGCACTACAAAACATATAGAGATATATATTTTTCTGTTATTTTCCTGCTATTTATAGAACCCAGACGCCATCAGCTGGTAAAGCAGGATTCTGTTATTTCTTTCGCCGATCAACGCCGCGGTATTCTCAACAAACAGGACTCCATAATTGCGTGTCACACTCGCACGGGTGACGGCACTGGACATCATGTCTCGATCTTAAAGAAAACCGAGGCTTCACTAGGCGGTGCGCTCGCATCGCCTCGACGAAATATAGAAATTTTTGAGTAATTCATTTGAAGAAATTACAACAAAAACTAAGTAAATCAATTGCACTGCAAAGGAAAATTAGTCAACAACAATAACAACAAATCTAGTATAACAGTAAATAATTGAAAGATTAACAAAGTAGCCATTTCATAAATGATTATTCGTATTAACATTGCTATATATTATATTATATGGAAAATAATAATAACAACAACACCAACAAAACACTACGATTTATACTAAAAATCTCATACAGCCACACATACTTACAAACAGCAAAAAAAAAAAAAAAAACAAAGCGCGCCACACATACACGCACTTAAAAGTGTACTATTGAGCGTTGTAACTTACATACATATCCTAAACGTAGTGTGTTAGTATAACGGGAAGCAGAAGCAAATGCATACAAAGTGAAAAGCAAATTGTAATCAGGACGCACATTTCTTATATGTATGTAGTATATGTACTTGTATATGTTACGATTGTATGTATGATAGGTGTTTAAGTCAGTGTTAAGAGAAGGTGCATACAAAAATGCRCACATACATGTTTACAGGTGTATTGGTGTATTGAATGTTTGTATGTCAGTGCGCAAGTGCTATAGTTAARTCTAGCTTAGTTAGAGGTGCGTATAATCTTAAGTACACTTTTTAATTGTGGGATAATGATAACGTTGATGAAAGCGGTGATGATTATGATTAATATAATGATAATGATGGTGAAGATAATGAACTTAATGATCATCATAATGATAATGATGCTTATGACGAATAAAATGATAAAGATTGATGATGAATATGATGATGCTAATAATGATGATGAGGACAATGATAATGATGATGATAATGATAATGATGATAATGATAATGATGATCACGAAAATGATTATGAAGATTTCGGTGATTATAATGACGATTATAATATTGGTGATGATGATTTTGATGATAATGATTATATGTAAGTAATGTGTGGTGATATGCATTTTGTACGAGTTTCATATGATAGTTTCGGATATACAAATACACATACAGTTTTAATGATTGTTATACTGTATACATACATACATAAATATATACAGATTTACGGCTATGAAATGTTTGATAATGAAGTATGCGAATTGAAATTTGTATTTTTATGAGTACTGAACAAATTTCAGAATACAACAACAGAAGTAAAAACAAATATGTGAGAGAGAAAAGAAAAAATACATACATAACGTACGCAGCCATACATATGTATATAGTATATATAGGCACATACAGACATGCATACATATGTACTTGCGATGCAGGGCAGATGTATGTATCTCAACTGTCCAATATGTGTAYGTACTATATGTAAAATTTACATCACACCGAGTTCTAAATGCAATGTACCTACTAACAGCAACATTTATGGTTAAGAACAACWTTCTTACGATTTATATATTTATATTAAACGTGTTGATTTCGGTAAAGAGCAATAATTTTAGCTAACAATTTCATACATACATACTTGCTTACAGACAAGCATAGAATATTTACATAAATGCAAGCATACATACATACATATGTGTGTGTTAGTATATAACTAAGTTGTTCTGCTTATTATTTCGCATTTTAGAAAAATTATTTATCACAAAAATGGAATATATATATATATATATATATATAATCTTGTTAAATTAACATAAAATATGTATTTATTATATTAATTATCAATATAGTCACATGCATATAATGTTGAAAATTAGATACACTTGACCGTCTCGCTGGCAGTGTGACTTATATTGACTCCAGCAAACACAAGTAAGGCGCCTAGAATTGTTTTGTTAATAACTTTTAGTACTTAAACATTATATAGCTACGTACATATATATATACACTTATGTATATATACTTATATATTATATGAGTGGATGAAATTAACAGCATTATGCACAATTATGAATAAATAATTTTAGGAAATTGTTTTGAAGTCGCTTTAAGAGGTTATATCCACTTGTAAGTTTTTTTAATTTTTRTTTTGAAGAGGCATTTTATTTAAAAATACATAAAAGTAGTATAAATTTACAGAATTTAATAATTTTGAATTCCCTTGATAACGTAGCCGATCCCCAGTCGGGCCTCCAGTTCATTTAAACAATTTCTTACAACTACGCTCATACATCTCCGAAACTATTTGCAGGATCGACTTCAAATTTTCGGGAATTATTCTCAAATATACATATGTACTTTCAATATACKTATATGCCAAATTATTATTATTTTTTAATTCACAAGTGGATATAACCTCTTTAATCTCAGTTGACACTCAACGAACAATACAACAAAAAGTTCAAAGCAGAAACCAAACAACAAAACAAAAGATTGAGGTTATATAAATATTTTGTTATTCGATCACGTTATTAATGCGCTAATCAAATTAGTTCACATGCTTGTAAATCTTATAGATTATATTATTTATATTTAATATAAATAATAATGTATTGTAATAATAGTTATCAGCCAAARTTATCTATTTTCGATTTGAATCGCATTTAGGGAAAGCCAGGATAGCGCGCTATGTCGCATAAATAAATTATATAATTGATTACACATACATAGTATATAACATGTTAATGCACCCTGCATGAAAAATGGTTTTAAATGTATTTTAAAAGTTTACAGATTCATCATACTATAAAAGATTGATTGAGTAAAATATCTTTATTAWAACCAATGATACATTAAAGTATGACATTCGTAGAATGTTCTACTAAGTTTTCATTTCGAAAAAAGATGATATGGCAAGGGAGTAAAATATTTTATGAAATTATATATTCTCCATGAGCCAAGAGATTGACTCCGCGCTCATAAAATGTTTGATCTTTGCAGGCAAAAAAACTGGTTCAAGTGTTTTTTGAGGTTCTGATTTCAGATGAAGGTTTTCCCGACAAAASAATTTTTCGGAGATCGAAATATGTAAAGAAACGAAGATAGTAAAACTAAGAGAATATGGTGGGCACATCCCATTCAAGCTGCAAGGCAAGTCATCAAACTTGTACACTGTCTCGTATTATCATCGTGGAACACCACATCTTTTCTATTGATCAATTCTGGTCTATTCTGTCAGAGTCAATTTGTYCAGCTCATTGTACTTCAGAATTATTCATAGTATTATCGGAGAATAGTTTAAAATAAAGCAATTGCTTGAAGTAGCACCTAATAGACAACGTAACATTTTAGTTACGTTACGTTAGTTGATTTAGTGGTTTGAGTGGCTAGACCATGATCTTTTGCGTTTTAAATTCTTATAAATAACCAACTTTTCGTCGCCAGTAAGAATGCGCTTCAAAAAGTAATTACTAAGCAAATCTCAGCCGTTAAAGTGTTGAAATAAATCTCGCTCTGTAAGAAGATGAGGAATCATATGTCAAGTTTCGAAATTATATCTAGTCGTGTTTCGACGATTTGCATCTATCAACGACTATACATTATTCACATCGGCTTCAAGCGTCGTTCCAAGATGTGGTGCATCGTCAAGWTTGAAATTGCCGGAATTCGTCGTGATTGAACTGGATTTTTTACCCTTTTGATAGAAAAACAGCAAAATTCGCAAATGCTATTTTTAATCTTCCTTTAACCGATAAAGGATCAAAAATTAATTTTTTTACAAACATAACTTACTATATCAGCTGTTCTAATATATAACGGTAAAGCGGTTAAGTATGAAGTTGGTTGCCAAAACATTCGAAAAAATCAGCTGTTCTCATCAAACGAAATTACTTAATGATCAAATCTTGAAAGTGATCGGCCTTATAGTTTTGAAGTTATGAGGAACACCAACTTTGAAAACGTGAGTTGTGCTGAAGGAAAACGCTTTAAAGTGAAAATCTGGTGGAAACCAGTAAAAAAATATTTTTAACTTCGTCAGTTTTGTCCCAACGACTTGAAATTTTGGCACAATATTCGAAATTATTCATTGCAATAAGGTGAGGTGGTCAGAAAGATAGATAAAACTTCAGTATCAGATAGAAGAAACAGAATCACAAATATAATATTAATTGTAGAATAATAATGGAAGAAAGAGCAAAACCAAATGAAGCATGGCATGGATATATAGAAAAGAAGTGATTAACACGCACTTCCATTTTAGAAAATTAAAAATGGGATCATCTTTGCGACAATAACAACAACGATATGAGAGACTATTGGCATAGACTTGCTATGGAGAAACTAAGCAGTGAAGGTCAATAGTATTTAAGAGTTGACTTAGTATTTAACGCAACCCAACCTGGTTTACGATATTCTAAATTTGCCTGCAGGGTGCAAAAGCATCTATACAATAAAATATGTGTAAAAATAACGTTTGAAAAAAGAAAATTAACTATTATATATGCTTAATAAATAAATAGTGAAGCTTGGATAAATTTGGTCAAACATTTGGATAAAATATCATGGAAAACACTATATTTTTAAATTTCATGTTTTGTTTTACTTTTCCAACAAGTTTGCTATATACGGTTCAACTTTGATACCGTTTCCTAATTTATCCGAAGGTTTGAACTATAAATTCATTTTATTACTACTACAGAATGAGCGCATCTACTATTTTACTATGTTTATTATGTAGCTGATGCTAAAAGCTCGATAAGTCATTAATTAGGGCGAAGATGTACCATGTTTTGTGAGGCTAAGTTTGCTTGTGCGCATATCGACATACATACCATACACCATAAGGATGTACAATATACATATATGTAAACATTCCCCAAATGTGTGATCTAATTTACTCAAGCACACTTTTCTATTAATATAAGCTATGTAGATAAATACATATGTATGTATATCAAATGCAGCAAACGCAATCGTCGTTGTCATTTGGCACAAAATAAAATAGAATAATCGACAAAATGGTTCAAAGTTTTATAAAAGTTACTTAACAACATTTTTATAAACACTTACAGATACGGAATATGTATAACTGCATTCATGGAACAAAGACCGAAGTTAATACTAAAACAATACAAATACTTGAAATAAATACCAAAGATTTATTAGAGCATACATAGTAAGTACATAGAGACACTAACAAAGTCAGAAAATAAAACCAAAAGAAATACACCAAATATACTAAAGACAACAAACACTTCATACACATTTACATATATAGATAAATAGCGAAGTACATACATACACACGTATGAATGTGAAAAGAATTTGTACTTAGCCGCTTTTGTATGTTCATATTCAATACTAAAAGTATTAACTATTAGCTGTCAAAAAATATACTAAATACAGAGATTATATATACAAACAAAGGAAATTAAATTAATAGAACTAGGAACAGTCACAGAATTAAGAAAAAATATATATTAGGGTGTCCGTTATTTCACAAGTTGATTTTTTTTCAAGCGCCCACTGAAGTTGCAGTTTTTGCGCTAAAACTGCGTTCAGTCAGAAAAGGATTTTTTAATTTAAACCGTGCTTAAATCATAATTGTTTCTCAAAGGATTTTTTTTTATCTTGGCTATTTTGCATTAAACCACTAAACTCACAACCTTCAAAAAATTGTATTCTACTGCAAATATCTACAATAAAGGTTTTGATGATTTTTCTAAACAAAAAACACACTTTAAAAATTATACGTAGTTTCAGTTTTACATATATCAAATGCAAACTAGAACCAACTTGTCCAAATAACGGATATCCTTATATTCATATCTGTGTGAGCTATATGGAGTAGCTAGCTGAAAAACATACATACAGTTATATATATTGCATACYAGAAATATGAAATTGTTTTTAAATCACAAGTTTGATATAAAAGAAAAATGAAACCGTCACACATACCACGTATTCAAAAAGAAAACCAAAAACAAAAGTATTACATTTTAAAAATGTACCTAACAAACTAAAAACAAAGAATATAAAACATAAAAGAGATAAATTTCACTTTAATAATTACAGCATACTAACTTTAAGAAATAATTTATAGAATATTTTTCATACGCACGCATGAGTCAATAGTATGCATATGATTTGAAAACAATGATTACACATGAATATATAAATACTAAATTGTATTTACATATTATAATCAAGTAAAAAAAAATAGCCTACTCCTTAATTTTTATCGTTTACTTTGCCAATAACAATTTTAAGTTTATGATAATCTGATTGAAAGTCAATATAATTGAAGCAAATATAAATAATAAATTAATATACATATATACTTATATGTTACACAGAAAATTATGTCATAAACATTGTGTAAATGTTAAAGCAAAACTCAAAACAACCAAAAAAACAGTTACACAATACATAAATAATAAAAATATACGTACAATACTCAAAAAATCGATTTTATTGCCATGCTGTATTCAAGAAGTTATCATCGTTAGATATTCCAAAATACATATTGCATTAAATTAAATAGACAAATACTCAAATAAATTGAAAAGAAAAACTATTTGGAATGTTGAGAATTTGTGTTTTTTTTCTTAATGGAATTATGGAATAATATATAACCAATAATGAGTAAACAGTCATAGCTGGTTGACTGGGTCGACTTCTCTGCCAACTCGATAACCAAAATGATAGAACGTGATATACGAAAATTTAAATTGTAATTTTTAATTATTGCTTTGTAATTAATTTTTTTCGGTATTTGGGATTTAAAATTAAAAATAAAATAAATTTTATAATTAAATTTAATTATGATTGAATAACGATAAATATACATGAAAATATTCACACTTCAAATTAAACAAAATAGAACACCCTGTGCTTTAACGGCTCAACAAATTCTATCTGTTCGCAAAGAGATTTCATTTCATAGTTATACCCTTTATATTTTACTTTATTACATCTTCGGTCTTATGAAATAATTTTCAATTAATATTTATATTTATTCGTTTAGGCACACTGTACTTATAGGATTGCCCATCAATTATAAAAAATAAATACAAAGCGAAGTTGGCAATACTGTTTACTCTGGTATTTTACTAAATTTCTTGGCCGCCAGCAGCCAGCAGTCGTGATCAATTTCTATAACATTTTTAATTTAATTTTCCTACAAAACTAACGTTTTTAAGGTGCTTCATTTGCGTGTGATACTTTAAGTTTTACTGTAATGATTGTTTTTCTCGACAATACTTTGCCGTAAACGATATACGCCATAATTCTTCAAAGATAGATATTCATCATAATTAATGTGCATATAAAACAATTTTCACCGTGTGCTCTTGTATTTTATTTCGTCATATCTATTTTCGTCAAGAGTCAACGTGCGAGCACCACTCGATTTATAGATAACACGATTAATCATAGGAGTTACTGGTAGTAATAAACAAAAACAAAAATAACAAAACCTCTACGATAATGGCACAATCTATAGCTGGCACAGCCTCCGCTGCAAATACTAGCGCTGGTGCTGGTTTAAGCTTGGCAGGTAGCTTGGGTGTTGGTGTGGATTTAGATTTAGTGGACATGAAGCACTGCTTCGAAAATCTCATAGTGATTGATGCAGGCGCGAATTTAACAAAYAAAAAATATAGCCGTGATCTGGAATCAGTTATACAGCGAGCAAAAGATGCAGGTATGTATGTAGCATGCAGAAATATACATAATTCTGGTTGACGTATTTAACATACTATATTCCTTACTTATATATGTGAATGCATATGTATGTTTGCTCATACATACTTTGTCAATTAGCGCAGTCTGTTTTCATGAAGATTTCGTTGCGATCTTCTTCGATAATAACAAGGCGTTGCGTATTCGTATTCTTTAATATATGTACATATACGCACATAAGTAAATATTTACACACCCATTAATATGCGCATACAAATAAGAAATATTTATTTTTGTATGTACGTGTATCCATTTTGACCTCAAAGGTCTTACGGGAAGTCTCCGTTTACGTCGTTTGCATATAATTAACGAAATTGCAAGTTTTAAGATAAAAAAACTTACAAACTTACTTACTCATTATATGTTATATTGAGTTTTTATTAAAATTGCTTTTTATATTTTTGCAGGTGTTCAAAAAATTATGGTTCCAGGTACATCGGTAAAATCTAGCAAAGAAGCGCTGCGTCTATCACGGATTTATCCCGATATAATCTATTCGACTGCTGGCATACATCCCCACGACTCCAAGTCAATTATCGAAGAACCAAATACGTGGTTCGAGTTCGAACATATTGCTGCTTCGCAGGAATGCGTTGCCATTGGACCTTGCGGCTTAGACTATCAGCGTGATTTCTCAGAGCCTGAGGCACAAAAAGAGATATTTGAAAAGCAGATCCATTTGGCTTGCCAATTGAACAAATCATTGCTGATACATGAGCGCTCTGCGCAACAGGATGTACTCGATATACTGGAAAAGTAAGTTATTATTATGTTTATATATGTATATACTCTGGAGTTTGTAACTTCCATACGAACTGATAGATAAAAATTAAGTTCTTTACTTGAAAACTTTTGTTGTGAAGAGTATTCTAGTTTCGAAACAAAGTTATTTTTTTTATTATCTTTATTTACTATTTAATATGCATTTGCAGATTTGAGAATTTACCGCCTGTGATCATAAGAGGATTCATGGGCACAGCAGACGAAGCAGTCGAATATCTGAATAGGAGATTCTATATTAGTTTAACTGGTTATTTATGCAAGGTAATAAATAGTTGTGGTCAAGTTTTCAACATTTATGTATATAGTGTAACGCAATTGTATCGCTAAAAATCTGCAGGACAAATCAGATAGTGGAGTGCGCAAACTCTTAGAAAATGGAACTTTGCCTATAGACAGACTGCTTGTCGAAACGGACTCGCCTTTCATGTATCCAAATACAAGAGCTTCCAAGCTGCCGCAACATGTTAAGACTGGTATAACAGAACGCTCGTTATTATATTTACATAGGTTGGTTATAAAATTTATATCTGCACATTTATTTTAATTTAATATTTTAACTTTTTTATTTCAGGTACTGTACTTTTCAACGCAATGAACCTTGTAGTTTGCCCGCCATAGTTGAGATGATAGCTGCATTCATGAAGAAAACGCCAGATGAAGTAGCTTTAGCAACTGCATTTAATGCATTGAAGCTTTTTGGACTATCCTAAATGCCAGTGGCTGTGATTTTACTTATGTAGACTGTCTTAAAATTGCTTAGTGCGCAAAAAAGCAATTGAAGCATGCACCGGTTTTCAACAATTACACAACGAGTGAATGCATTAAAAGGAATTCAAAACGAAAGTGCCAAAATTTTATAAGTGGTAATATAGTTTTTTGCTTAAATTCCTACATAAACTAAGAACTACAAGACTTCGAAAGTGCCTTAAATGAAGTGCGAAGAAAGCCAATTGGCTGATAAAAACAAATAAAGAAACGACAAAATATGCTAAAAATATATATTTTTAACGAAATCGATACCTATTTATTATACACATATACATACTAACTACGACGTGTTTTTAAAGCGCATGCAAACCCACAATATACTCATAAAACCAACTAAATGATTCGAATAARATTATTTGAATCACTTTAGAGTTAGTTATCATTACAGAAAACATGAAATTCTAAAATATTTATTTAAATGTAATGCGAATAATAGAACCTAAAGGAATTGACTGAAATTTGAATGTAATTTTCGTGTTGGTTTTGGATAAACGCAGGGATAATGGGTGATAATCCAAATAATTAAAATACTATGTATATAAAAACATATATTTACTAAAAAAGTTATACAAAACGTTGAAGACACGTTTAAATATATCCATATATTAAAAATATTGGATACTGCAATGTGACGAATTCGCGTCCGCATCACATACATAAAATTATTTAAAGTTGTTGAAGCAACAGAAGTCGCGCGAAAAGAAAGTACTTTCAGCCCTTCTTATATGTGTAAACACAAAAACCAAGTCAAGCTGAAGCTTATTGACTCCATTTTCATATATACATACATTTGATTTACTATTATATAAGATTTTTTACGCCAAAACTTGTAAATATTTATTATAAATTTTGTTTGATATTTGTTGTTGCGCTCCGGAATGTTTATTGTGCTACCCCAAATCATTAACATACATATATATGTACGTTGGTGCATACATATATAGAAATAGTTGTAAGCTATGCGCATGATAATACAGTGGATAGATGAAAGTAACACGGTAAATGTGATCGTTTTACTAAACACTTGTACTTTATTGTTACTTACATAAATATACATAAACCAATACAAATTGTATACATACAAACATAAAATATAAAATAAAAATTGAAATGTGACTGATCGCTTTTTTTTATTCATTTTACATAAAATCAAAAAACCACACCCAACTAACTCTTTTGGGCCCTTGACTTCTTTGGTATAACCATATGCACCTTAATCAATGACTATAACTTTTTTTAATCAACCGTCAGTTGCAAGAAAAATTATACATACATTGAAATATACAATGATAAAGATGAGTAAAAATTTAACTCGCGTATTATATACATACACCCTTTAATTAACTGTGAAGAATTTCACATCAAAATTCATTTAGAAGTACAAGCCAGTCTTCATAAATTCGAGCACACTTTTATGTGTTTTATAGTATAGTATATATGTATAATGTAAAATATTTAAATGGCTTGCGTGACTAATGCTTTTACTTTAATTTTTAAAGTACCACAATAACAAAACTGATTACCATAAATAAAAATATTTCATGAGAAATTTTTCCGATACGTAAATTCACAGTATAATTACTATTTATCTCGAAAAGCGGTGTATGGCATTTGTGTCCACATACTGATTCAGGTTATGCAAATTATCCCACCACTCTTTGAGTTTACTCCTTAAAATGAGTCTAAACCAAGGTGTGAGGGGAGCGTTGAATTTTGACACAGTTTCATCAATTTCATTTCGTTTAATAAAACGCACTTCACTGACTTCATTTTCATTTGGATTTAGGTCAACGTCTTTTTGCAAAAATAATATATAATCGATTTCGTGTTCACCCCACACGCCGTCTCCACAATCCTTGTAATGTATTCTCGTTAAGTAATGAAAATATTCTGGTTGTATTTGTTCGTGTGGTATACCTAGTTCATAACTGAGGCGTCGTTGGGCAGCTCTTCGTATGCCTATAGCATTCGATTCCTCTCGTTCTAAATCAATGTCATGCAGTGGATGACTACAGCAAGCGTTTGTATATGTATCGGGAAATGTGATCTAAAAAATATTATGGTTTGATAGAGAATTCCTAGCCCACATCAAATGTATACAAATAAATTGTAAACGCGAACTTTACCTTATGCGTCGAACGCCGCTGAACCAACATCTCTCCCTTTGAATTAAATAAGAATACACTAAATGCACGATGCAATTTTATATCGCCAGTTTGCTTATTCACGCGGTGGCAGTCTTCTTTGCTACTGTAACCAATTGCTTTATCCTTATCGTCCACTAGTATACAATTTTCCTTTAATGCTAATTCCTGTTGTGCGTCCACTGCTGCTGTATAACTTCT
This sequence comes from Bactrocera latifrons, assembly GCF_001853355.1. Classification (NCBI taxonomy): domain Eukaryota; kingdom Metazoa; phylum Arthropoda; class Insecta; order Diptera; family Tephritidae; genus Bactrocera; species Bactrocera latifrons. Next base: position 56,143 of record NW_017535419.1, read on the forward strand.
GGCCCACAACTTTTTACTCTGACCACGAAATATACACCGATTTAACATTAATAACATCTTTGCTGTATTTTAAAATTAATCGACTGTTTCCGTGAGCGTATCAATGTTCTCTAAAATAAATAGTTGTATAAATACTTAAAAAAGACCAAATGTTTTATTTTTCATTTGTTAAGTATCAGTCAATTGTGCAGGCTGTAACCAATCATATGTTATTTGAGATGCTAAATTATCGATAGAACTTTCGATAAAAATACAATATTGAGTTGTCACTCCTGTTTATATAATCAGATCAGTTTTATCACTAGTTATCAAATGTAACTACGTTATCCTCTAAAAGTTTAAAAAGTTGTAAACAAAACTATGTACCTTTGAATATTTAGAATTATTTATAAATAAAAACTACAAACATTAATACCATCAGCGGCAGACAAACTTCTTGACGAAGTAATCGTTGATACTTTTTAGTAAATTAAATGAAGTAAATTTAAGAATTAGAAGAAAATAATTTTATTATTCTATATTATTTATGGTTAAAACTATGTATTAAGTAATTAAGAAAATTAATTTATTATATCACTGCAATCGATTTTACATATAATATACCTTTTCGGATTGTAAGAAATTTCATATAAATAATACAAATAAAAGCTTCACTGAAAAATTACTCAGTTAGCAACCCTGAATTAGCGTAATGATACAAAAAGTCAGTGAAACTCATTATCACAATTTTGTCCAATTTACTGAGTTGGTGGAATAATAGATCAGAAAGCTAGAATCTTAAAAAAGATGGTGAGCAAATAGGGGCGTTGCACCAACTTCGTTGTTTTATTATTAAATATATATTTATTTCACAGATTCGATTTATTCTGATACAAAACCGTGCTGGCAAGACGCGTTTAGCTAAGTGGTATATGAATTTTGATGATGACGAAAAGCAAAAACTGATTGAAGAGGTTCATGCAGTGGTGACTGTAAGAGATGCAAAGCATACCAATTTTGTGGAGGTGTGTATTAATATTTATATATTTTTGTTGCCACGAAAGGCAGAATTACTTCTTTGTGGTAGTTAGAATGCCCTCATATCAAATAGCGTAAATAAATATTTATTTTTCTACAATTGCAGTTTCGGAACTTTAAAATTGTATACCGTCGCTACGCCGGTCTTTATTTCTGCATATGCGTTGATGTCAACGACAATAATTTGTGCTATCTTGAAGCGATACACAATTTCGTAGAAGTTCTTAATGAATATTTCCATAACGTATGTGAATTGGACCTAGTCTTCAACTTCTATAAAGTGTACACGGTAGTAGACGAAATGTTTTTGGCTGGAGAGATACGTGAAACATCCCAAACAAAGGTGCTCAAACAGTTATTAACGCTCAATTCGTTGGAATAAAAATTTGCTAATATCAATGCATTCCATTTATGTGTGTATGTGTATTTCAAAACATTAATATGTTGCAAGAGCCATACCAATCCCATGGATGGTCTGGTAATGGATTTTGCGATGGTCGATCCATCAGTTTACGAATCTTTCATTTTAATCCAATCCATTGCGTTAATATATTTCTCAGCTTATAAGAAAAGTAATTAGTATTTGTTATAGTGCTTGTAAAGTTATTGTAGAAATAAGTGAATGTGTATTACCTATATAATTACACTCAAAATCACACTGATATTCAAATAAAAAATTATGTATATTTGCGCGAAAAGGCGTATATTTCAAACTTCAAAAAACTGCTACAATTATTAAGATTATGTAGGCACATACGACAGTCATAAGTATATAATCGGAATGGACTTGTATTTATGGCTCATCGGAGGCTGCTAATTCAGCAGAAATCTCCCGAACTTTATGACAACGCTTTAAATTCCGATGATAACCGATATTCGAACAAAGATACGTGCTATGCAACAAGGATATGAAAATATTCAATAATGGTAAATCAGTTCATTGATTAATGCCAGAGAACGTATATGCAGATCAGAGAACGTTTATCGTGTATAATGTACGTTCTATATAATTAGTGTAAAACTATTTTTTCTAAAAATATTATTATTTTATTTGAATTAAATGCATTAATTATATGTATATACTTGTTGCGTCGCATTTTTAGCGATTTTATTCCTTTCGGAAAATTCAGAATTAATTTTTAAAATTGAATTTCAATAACATTGGCAATCATCTATTAATCGTTTATCGATATGTAACCGATGTGTCAGAAAATTGCACTACTTTTTATGTGTGAGAAAGACAAGATTATACAATTGATTGCGTGGAAGTGAGATATACAAGTGAATTTTCATCATCGTCATTTGTTCGTCGCCATTGTTCTTTCGTCGTCGTTACCGTCGTTGAAAATTGTCGAGCGAAAAATAAAAGTTGTAGCATTCATTTGCAATATATCTCATAGAAAACAAGTTGTTTTTAAAGTAAATACAAAAGTCTAAATATCAAGATTTTAGGTTAAATATTTGCTGGAGTGTAAATCTTTGAAAAAGTATATATAACACCGTCCACTGAAGTAAAAAACAGCAGTGGAAAGTGTGGCTCAGCTGAAGAAAGGAAAATCATTTGATTAGCAATAGAAGACAAAAAAAATAGTTCAAATTCGTGTACGGAGCAGAAAATTTGAAAACGTTTTAAGTTTTCCGAAAGCGAAGTCTTAATACAAAAATGTCAGCAATGAATCCAGAATAGTAAGTGCAAAATCTATATGAATTTGTCTAATATTTCTATATTATTCCACGAAGGTTACAAATTGGCGACGTCATTTTTATTACAATTAAAATAATAATGTATCCACGCCGTCATATTCACCGTCAACGTCGCAGTTATGCATAGGAGTACTCTTCGTGGCAAACAGTGCTCATACATATGTAGGGAGTGTTTACACTCGTAGAAAAAGTTACATTGGATGTTGTGTCCATGTTATCATTTTTTTATATTCAGTTTATTAAAAATATAAATAATTAATTGTTATTAAAAATACGAAATGGGAGTTATGTAGTGTGGAAATATGGGGCGGATGAGTCACTTGTAAAGAGAGATACGCTGCCGCTCTCACGCTCATTGTGAGCCATTCCCTCAGTCATAGACTCTACCCCAGCAACATTGCGTGTATTACCTTATTACTGACTGCCACCTTGCTTAATTTTCTCTGTTTTGTGTATTGCATTTTTCGTTTTGATCTCCACAACTTCATACCCTGATGTTTTGTTTTGTGTATATAATAGGTAGAAATGTTACAGGCAAAATTTAATATATGTATGTACGGCTGCATGCATTTAGGTAGGCACATGATATGATTAGCAGTAAATTTCATTTGGGTAAAACAATATCCTCAACCAAGCATTCTATAAGTGGTATATGGCAGGTACACAATGGTGTCCTTGTGAATTAAGATAATTTTTCGCTTTTGTTATTTACTTTAGCTCAGTTTGGTATTTGATTTAAAAGTGCATTTAAAAAAATGTTTTTTTTTTTTTAAGTATTTTAGTATGCATTTTCTTATATAGTTTTTTAGGTTTTTACTTCTAAATTTTGCAGTTATCGTAAACAAAGTATTTGTACACATTTATGTATGTAGCAATTTGCTGGGCATATCTACCCTGGTAAACAGTGTCCTTTAACAGATAGAAAACTGGTAGAATTTTTCCAAACATTACAAATGTCAAATAGTATGTCATGACAAATACATTATGAAAGATAATAAAAAGAACAAGTAAGGAAAAGTTGAGTCCGGGTTTAACCAGACATTTCATACCCGTGCAACTTCCTGGGATGAAAGCCAGGAAAGTACCCTCAGGGATAAGGCTTGCTAGTTAGGTGTATAGGAGTTTTCACACAAATTTATTCATTCTAAGCACAAGTGTGCAGAGTTATAATAAAAATACTCTTTCTCAATTTTATTAACTCACACATCGGCTGATATGTGGGTTATAAAGTCAACCGAGGCAAACGGAAAATCTTTACATTTGATATATGGAACTAAAAGAATTAGTGATCCCATTCAACACATTTGAAGCAAAAAACAAACTACTATCAGGAAACGTTTCTCTATGAATTTCAATTATAATGCGACACCTTGTCATGTCGATCCCCTGTGACAAATAGTACGGACAGACAGACGGCATCGGGGAATATATATATATACATATATATGTTTCATATGTTTCATATTTATTATATTTATTGATTTATTAAATATTTATATTTTTTATTTATAGTGATTACTTGTTCAAATTACTCCTTATCGGTGACTCGGGCGTAGGTAAATCGTGTCTTTTATTGCGATTCGCTGATGATACATACACAGAAAGCTATATTAGCACAATTGGTGTAGATTTCGTAAGTACATAATGAATTCAATTAATACTCCATAAGCAAAAACATTCATAATTTTTCCAAAAATTGTTTTACAGAAAATTAGAACCATTGAGTTGGACGGCAAGACCATAAAGTTGCAAATTGTAAGTTTGAGATTATATTTGTTCAATAAAATCAAAATTATATGTAGGAATATTTTTTGTCGTCATAACAGTGGGATACCGCTGGACAAGAGCGCTTCCGTACAATTACATCTTCTTATTATCGTGGCGCACACGGTATTATTGTTGTTTATGATTGCACAGACCAGGAGTCGTTTAACAATGTAAAGCAATGGTTAGAGGAAATCGAGCGATATGCTTGCGAAAGTGTAAACAAGTTGCTCGTGGGCAACAAATGTGATTTGACTACCAAGAAAGTTGTTGACACAAATACAGCAGCGGTGAGTATCATCTTTCATTTACTTACATATATTTCAAGTGCATAAATAAAACTGTTTGCTTTTCTTTGAATGAATCAGGAATACGCAAGTCAGTTGGGTATTCCATTTCTGGAGACTTCAGCTAAAAACGCAACGAATGTTGAACAGGCTTTCCTGACGATGGCTGCCGAGATAAAGAATCGTGTTGGGCCGCCTTCAAGTGCCACTGAGAACGCCAGTAAAGTTAAAATTGATCAGGGACGTCCGGTGGAGAATACCAAATCAGGTTGCTGCTGAATAACTCCGATTGTGAACTCATATACACACTTTATTTTATTATACTAAAAAAACAATTAAAATAAAAAAGAAATCACAACAAAGATGGTGATCATAAAGAAACAAATGATTATGCTGCTTAAGCTATAATACATTTGCAATGAAATGGAAGATAATGATAAACGATGGTAACGAAATGGATCGGATGATAGTGGGGACACAACTTAAAATGTTTACAACAACAAAGAAACGTAAGAAATAAACAAAACACGTTTTTTAAGTACATAGCAACAAAAATTAATGTTATGACAGCGAACATATAAAATTAAAACCACAAAAAAATGCGCGAAAAAAAACTTTAAGTAAGATACTTATAACTAATGTTTAAATAAAACCTAAATGTAAACAAATGCGTAAATAACGATGGTATGAGAAGTAATGTGGGGAATTAGCTAAAGTGTGAGCGTATCGTAGTAATGGAGGATGATGTAGTGTCTTTTCGGGCGTCTGAAAATTCCCCTATCATTTTATAATTATTAAAAATCCATAGTATATAAAATTTTGTGTTTATTTGGTAATTTAGATGTCCAGTCAACCTCTATTGGTTCACTGGCTAACTAAATTGCTGCAAATATTAGTTTATTACCTTAATAAATAAAAAATACATACGACATACGCAATTTAAATGAAATTAGTAAAAAAAAAATCGTGTTTTCATATATTATATATCTTGTAGGGACAGCTATTCCAACTACACAAGCAAATAGTTGTTTACCAGTTATTTAAGTTATAACTTGTGATCTTCAACTGCATTCAACTATTGAAATGTGGATCAACCATTTAAATAACACATTATACAATGTGCTGCAWATCGTTTTCGCATGAAAGTGTCACACAAACACGTATTTGTCGTATTGTTTCGGTGGCAGTTTCATGCGAAAACGATTTGCAGCACATGCCCGTATATTTTATTATTTACATTTACTTTGAAGTTATTATACTTTTATTATATACTTAAGTACATATGTATGTACGTTATTCCTAAATATAACTTGCAATCATATCTTTAAGAAAGAATGAAAAAAATCAATATTGGATGTGCTTAGGTACTTAATTGGACCACAGATAACTCCCTTATAACCAAAAGCATTTTAATTGAAAGCATTAATTATTGACTTCGAGGTTTATCAGTCTTACTTATAGAGTAACTTTTGCAATGGGCATATAGGAAATACAGTCAGGTGCAATTTTTCCACACTCAAGTGATAGGATCTCCCACTTTGTCGTTTTCATCACTTTCCAAAGGGCATGCACTTGATACAGTACTTTTGGTTATATCTATTATTGCCGCACCCACTCCTGATCGTGGAGCCATAACTGGTCGACTTGCTACTATAGTAACGCTAGTACTTCGCTCCGTGCCTGAAGATGTGGAAATGGACGAGCTCACTGCAAATGTTGATTCGCGTTTGAATCTTAAACGACGTTGTTCGTAAGTTCTTGGTGGCTTTAGCTCAGTTTGCTGTCGGCTGGTTGTTGTTGTCGTTGCAATCGTGCGCCTATTGCCACGTCCGATCGGGTGTTTTCTATGTTTGTTGCAACAGGAAATAATCAAACGCCAAAATCCAGTGCGGAATTTCGATGACATAAGATTATAGAGTATCGGATTCAGAGCCGAATTCAAATAGAGCATTATGCGACAAACGTATAAAACACCATAATAACCGTCAATACCAAGTGCGGCGATATCCTCTGGCGATGCAGCGATAACCCACAATGTGAAAGCACGGAATGGTAAAAGACAAAGAAAGAAACTGGCGACAACCGCAACTAACATGAAAATCACCTGCTTGCGATGTTTCCGCATACCTGTACGTAACTGTTGAGCGCTTGCGCCAATATTTAATGTGCCGCCACGGTTATTATCAGTGTCACTGCGTGTCATCTGTAGTGGTAGTTTGTTTAATGATTGCTGGCGCAAGATAACCGAGCTCAGGCTAGTGGTGGATCGTACATGCGCAGCGGCCGTGGTAGGTCGATGAAAGTCAATGTTGCGACGTAAAAGCTTGTAAGCAATGGCTACATAGAGCAACACCAACACTATGAAGGGCAACAAAAAGAATATGGCAATGCAAGCGATGAAAAAGAGTGCCGACCAGAATGTTTCCGCTGACGTGAAGCACACAGCCACCACTGTGTTGTCGTAGTAACGTTCCATGCCGAAGGTTGCAATTAGTATGATGGGACTAACGAAAAGTAAGAAAATTATGATCAAAGTTAACAGTTGATGTGTGACACCACAGTGTACATATATATATACATATGTACATATGTATGTACAGGGAAATAAATACTTTGTATTGAGGGTCTGTTGAGTTCAAAACCTATCAGCTTATGCATGCAAACGCATACAACTTACACCGATTACACTAGAATGCAAAGCTATTTTTTAAAGCAGGATGAAGAAACAACGAGATTGTTTGAAGTTATAACAAATAGTATAAGTATTGTGTTTCTAATTAGATATCAAATAAACACGTATAAGAACATCTTAAGAATTTTATATTTAATTCTACAGAAATTACATACACTACATATACATCAAGAGCTCCACTTACCTGTCTATGTGTTTCCTATCAAAACTTGTTTTAAATATAAATTCTGCTCGTTTAATGCTTCTTATGTAAATTTATTTGTTTCACTTTTTTTAAGCACAATCACTTTCACACATAACAAGATACATAAAATACATAATCACGCTTTCATTAGCGTTGTTTTATTAACACAACTGCCACGTACAAAATTATTTAACTTTATTTGCAATGATTATTTCACTTTAGCACTGCTTTGCGCCATCAAAGGTATTGAAGAATTTAAATTAGAACTTCTTCACTCAAATTAACACAATTTTTTTATTTTATATAACTCGATTTTTCTTAAGACATTTATAAATGAACACGTACATAAACTAAATCCAAATATTTTTATTTAAAATCTTGAATTCATTACATGCTATAAATTTTAATATTCGCGCTAAAAGGATACTGACGCATAACGGTAGTTGTGTCTGCAGAGGTGCTAAACGTCAATTATAAATATGTAGGGTTGCAAAAGCTATTAATAAAAAGCTTACATTCTTTTTAGAAAAAACTACTAGGTATATAATATAATTATATTATATGTACGTATGATATTTAACAAATTCGGTATACAAAAACAAAGTTCTATACGCGAAATAATATATTTTAAACGCTCCATATTATATTATATATATATATAATTGCATTGACGTAGAAAATGATTACATTAAATAACACTGTTTTTGCAACCCTATATGTAATTGAAGTTTTCACTTTAAAGAGCTTGGTATCGGATTTCCGCTTGATTTTGTGCCAAGTTATTAAAAATTTCTCGAGAAACGAGTAATTAAACCAAATTTTCGTGATTCTGTTGAAATTGTGTAAGTGTGTAATTTATTACAAGTAATGAATATTACTGGCGATAATTTCTAAGTATTAAAATGTTGATTGATGGATTCGGCGAAATGTTGTCCAGTAGTTGCTGCTGTTATTTGCTTGTAAAGAAATTTATTCACACTTCTAATGAATATGCTGAAATAGGATAAAGGTAAGCTCTTTTTCAAAAACTGTGATTATGATATGGCGATCTGGAGCGATTCCTTAAATACCCATCCAGTCTGAATTTTATACAAAATGAGGATATGATTTTGAGATTATGATTTACAAATAGGAGGGCGTTATACACGCTTGCAAAACAAAAATTTTTTGTGATGACAGAAAATTTACAGAATTTAATACACTTTAATAATTGGCGACTCATTTTAAAAATGTTTGGAATTGCCGTGATCCCGTAACTAATCTTCAAGAGGATCTCCTTTAACATGCGTCTGGCGATGAAGAAGATTTCTCTGCTTAAACAATTGTCTCAAGTTAAAAACCACTCATTTATTACTTTAGGTAAATACAGATATCGTGTTTTGTGAAAGAACTTACACTTCAGAGTGGTTTCAAAAAGTGAAACCACTTCAAGGACATTTTCATCACCGATACCGAAAAAAGCGTTTCGAGACAAACCAGCTTAAAGTTTTGAGAGCCAATTAGCTTGAAATAACATAATTAACAATCACGCGTTATCGACGAAACTACGAAACTAGTTGCCCTTTAAATAAAAAATGAGAGAGAATATCTTCAAATAACTGTATGAGCAAATGCAAAAGAATCGATTTTTTTGAAATTCACAAGTGGATGTTACCTCTTAAAGATCATATAGTAATTCTTTATTTAAAATTGTTTCTTGCGAAAGTCTTTAAAATCGCTGCATTACAACTAATATAAGTTTTCAACTTCAGTTATAATATGCTATGTATGTCTATATAACTTTTTCGGTTCAATCAACTCCCTTGTCTTTTCGCCACTAACTTTACTTGAAGTGTTACAAGTAGTGAACATACTCACTACTCATTATTGAATTTTTTTTTCGCGTTTTGTGCCCTGTAAAAATTCTTCGCATATGTACATAAGCATATGTGTGTTGCTTTAGTAGAAGTATGGGTTACTATGTCGGTATGCTATTGACGTCACATGACCGAAAGTAAACGGCGATTATAGCTACGCTAGAGTATGAGAAAACTAATCAAATTCAAGTCATCCATATTATGTGGATTTCGACAAAATTCCCAACAATAAGAATAAAGCTGTGGTTATCTGGATTTCACGTTAGATTTTGAGCGGTGCTAGGCTAGTTGTAAGTGGTGGCATAATAACAAACAAACTATATGTATAATACATATACTTGTATACGGATGTGCTCACATAATCTATATAAGAATGTAAATGTGTATGTAAGCATGTAAACTGTGAACGGAAGTCCTGCGGTAAAAATTGATTGACACATTTAGAAATTAGTTGCCAGCAATCAATAAGAACATGTCTATGTACATAGTACATATTTATATAMGTATTTTAACGAGCAAAATAAAAAATACAATAAAATTTGTGAAATTCTGAATTCTATCACTTGCTGGCTATCCAATAAACAGTCGTTTACATTAATCAATTATTAAGGCTTTCAATCACTGTAACGGAAATTACGTCAATATTCTAGAACTGTTAGACGAAGTAATAGGTGTTCTAAACGACGAGGTGGCACTTTTAAATACTTACTGCCCAAATAAAAATACATGCGTTTGTATGTAAGTATGGTATGTTTGTATATTTGTTTGTGCGCATGTATATTTGTATATGTATTTACATATGTATATATATATATGTATATATATGTATATGTATGTATGTCGCAAATAAAACCCCATACAACCGCAAGCTTACGATGCGGTTTCTATGGTATATAAGCTGTCTG
>NW_017535419.1:67286-129834 GCF_001853355.1 Bactrocera latifrons
CACACACACATGTACATATGTATGACAAATAAAAGTCAAATTTTATGCTCCGTTGCGATTTCTTCTTACCACCCAAGGAGTAATGGAGCAACTGCGTCTCTGATATGGTCAACATACTWGGAGTTAAGTGAAAGTGCCAACAACAACGACAACAGCAAAATCTCAACAAGAATGCAAACAGCGAATCCCCATAAATAAAGGAGAAAAATTTGTGCGAGGGTGTGTAGGTGTACACACACATATGTACATATGTTTATACAACATATTTACATGCATAAATTGGTACAATGTATAAATTTCGGTTTATTTTGTAAATACCACATTATAATAGCAACAAACACGTTGTTAAATGGCGAAATCATTTTGGCGACAACAACAATCACTGTGCGGAGTGGCGAAATTAACAGCAACAATATCATAAAATTCCATTTCGAATGTTTGATGACTACAGCGGCAGCAATAGCAGCAAAAAACGATAAGAACAATCAACATGTAGCACTATTAACGGCAAGTGTCGAAAAATATGTATACGTATGTATTTATGTATGCACATACGTGTGTGTGTGTATGCCCAWGATTACTCTCGATCAGCCACCTAAATTATGTTTAGGGAAATGCCGTCAAATACCCACACACACAAAACAATACAAGCAAAGTGTACTGGACAYACGCGTGGCGAGTSYTTCGATCTCCGGTCTCCGGCTGGTGTCCGCTATGCGCACAGCATTCGATTTGGGTTCTTTGAATTGCACTGGCTTCCAATTTTTGCATGGAAATTTCGGTTTCAATTTCTTTTGCCATTTTGGGATGTTCATAGATTCCTTTGTTGTTGGGATCCGTCTCTGGCTCTTATTTAAATACATTTGTATGCGATAGTGTGTGGGTGTAAACCTTCAGATTTTTGTACGTTATTGAGGTATAAATGTAAATATGTAGATATATTTTGTTGCCGTTGTTCTTGTTATTGTATCTTATGGACMAACATTCATGCACTCATTTCAGTTTAATAGCCTGAAAAATTGATTGTTTTCCTAAGGAAATTGTGAAAGGGTGTTTATCTAGATATTTGTTTGACGCTGTTGTTTTGTTCATGTGTAAACGGATTTATAGCTTCTGCCAAAGATTGCATGTCGTTTGGTGCATAAGCGAAGATACACATGACTTTGTGTGGAAATACGCTTTTTAACTTGACTAGATTTTCTCCTATCAAACTTCTTAAGTGTGGATTTAAATACATACGTACATATGCATGTAAGTACATAAGTAAATATGAATAGTATTGGTAAAAAATTGGCAAAGTGCGTTGCATTTTTTACAATGTATAAAAATACCGAACAAGAATTCGACTCAAATTTTGTATTTCTAACCAATTTTTGTGTGCGGAATCATTGTGAATGTTGGAAAAGGCTCAGTTCTATTAAAAACACAAGCTTTCGAGTGGTACAAAGCTTTCAAAGACTGGCGAGAGATCGTTGATGACATGCCTCATTCTTTACGACCTTCGACTTCCATCAACTATTGAAATATTAAAAAAGTTAAGGATACGGTGCTTGAAAATCGTCAGGCAAGTGTTAGAGAGATGGCAATAGAGCTCGACAATTCTGCGAGTCCGTTCGAATGATATCGGTGAATATTTGGGTATGAACCGCGTTCTTGCTCAACTCGTCCCGATAAAACTGATTTTTTTCAAAAAAAGTACCGTAAACTTTAGACATGCTTGATCGTGCGAATTTCGATCCCACATTCATGAAGAGCATTATAACTGCCSATGAAACAATGGTGTAAGAGTTTGACATGCAAAYAAGTCAACGGTCATCGGAATGGAGGGCAAAAAACGATATTTGTGGTTTGGTGCATAATAAATTTTTTTCGGAGAGACAGACGGTCAATAAAGAGTTCTATTTAGCCGTATTGAGGCGTTTACGTGAGAAAACGGTTRGAATTGGAAGAAAAATTTATAGATTTTACACGATAATAATACATCATCGTATCGATCCAACCGAAAAGCCAAAAACGCAGTGAATATCATCGATTAACCACCKTATTCACCAGATTTGGCTCCGKGTGATTTTTTCTTTTTCTTGCTCCTCAAACTGAAATTGTCCGTGGAACTTGTTTCCAGTCGATTGAAGAGATTCAAAAAATTCGTTGAAGGAGGAAGTGCTTATGAAAAATGTTTCGAGGTCTGGAAAAATCGTTGGCATAAGTATATTACATCTAGGGAGATTACATTGAAGGCGACAAAATAAATACTGATGAATAATTAAATATTTTGCGTTTTATTTACAATGATTTCGTGGTACTGTTTTGTCACAAAAATGTGTATTAAATTTAATTAGTCTAAACAGTCTGTTCTTTACTTTCTACAATATTTGAAAACCCCGAAAGATGCGCCTGAAATTTTAGCAAAAAAAATTAATAACGAGTTCTTCAATGAAACCTACCATTTAACTGAAAATTTTCATCATTATCATCTTATCAAATTTTACGTCGAATATAGACCAAATATTACAGTGGGAAAACCGGACAACCACCACGCATACTGCCCATTTACCACAATTTTAAATATCGTATAATTTTCTCACTTTACAGTGATACTGATATCGAAGGAAAATTTCCCAACAATAGTGTTTTGAAACTATGCTACCTCATGTCAAAAATAGTCGAAATCGGCCCATAACTTTTCAAGACGAATATACAATACCAATAATACCCCTAACCAGATAAATCAAAATAAGGATTGTGGAACATACGTTTGACTTTATATTATATCGGTTTATCTGCGAAGCATATTAATGAAACGAGAGCATCTTTATCTTACTATAAGAAGAAATATGTGTTCTGCCGCCCAACATGAGTAAAATCGGTCAATACTTTTCCAACTCCCTTATACCTAGCGGGGTTTTCATTAGGGACGCTACAGAAGTAGACCGATATTTTTTCTCATTCATTTTTGATCACCAGAATCGTGTATGTTCATGAATTGGGCTGAGCAACAACTTAAAAATGATCCCGATTTTCATCGAAAAATAATGAGCCTGATTGCTGAGGCTCATTTCTGGCTGAATGGCTTCGTCAATAAGCAAAATATGCGTTAATGGTTAGGCAGCAATCCACACGTACTTCATGAGTCACCATTGCATCTCCAAAAAATTACGGGTTTCCGTGATGATAAAGACCGGCACGTTACTGTGAATGGGAATCGCTACCGCTCAATGTTAACCGAATATTTTGGGCCGAATTGGATGATCTGGACTGGACAATAAGTGGTTTCAACACGACGACGTCACAAGCCACACAGCGAATGTCACAATCCATTTTTTGAAAACCAAGTTTGGTGAACTTTTTATCTCACGAAATGACCAAGGCAATCGGCCGTCTCGGTGTGTGGCTACGTCAAGTTTATGATGTATGCCAACCAGTCAGCGAGACAGCGMGATTGATGAACTTCGTACGAATATCTAATGTTAAATTGCAGCAGTATCAGCCGATTTATGGTAAGATATCGTAGCAAAATTAAGTGAACGAATAATATTGAATATTCCACAGAAAATGGTCGAAAATTGGTCCAATYGGTCCATGTATTATCGCAACTAAAATTTCCTACATATAATTTGTATTACGAGGAACTGAATATTTTTTAAATAAAAAATTTTATCAAAACTTGAGAATATTTCACTTCAGAAATCRCAAGATTATAAAATGTTCGGTTGCACCTGAAATTAGCTGCATGGAAAAAATCAAATTACTTTATAAGACAATCAGCTTTTAATAGAGTTTGATAATAACCTATTTATAGGTTTTTAAGATTTTTTTTACGCAGAAAATTAAATATCTACCTGCTGAACATTCTGTATTCAATTATTCAACACAACTTCGCCTGATGTTATTCGAATTGATGTTGATATTTAATGACACTGCTTTATGCCATGTGGGTGGACAAATAAAACCACTTAAATTATTTGATTGAAATTGTACTTATATTTATTTTCGATGAACATTTGACTCAGCGACATAACAGTTTAGTATAAATTACTGTTCTATATGTACGTCAAAAAGGCAAGCAAATGCGTACTTACTGTTTCTAAGGATGACCGTTATACTGTGTCCAATTGGTGTAGGCATTTCCTAATATGTCCATGTCAATTGGCTATTTGCCATTTCCTCTATTTCGTTTTTGTTATACCTTTTATTTGTTTGCTGTAACATGGCTGGTGATGGCACAAATTCTTGTTTAGCCAAGCAGAAATGTAAACGGGTTAGGAAACATGCAAAACGAGCTACTTTGTCGGCTTTCCTCTATATCGACGCATCTAATGCGTTCATAATGCGAACATAAGGATATTTTATATGGAACCAGGCGGTGCTGGAAAAAAGTAGCTAAGCGTGCAGGAAGTGAAAAGTGAACGTTACAAAACATGCACAAAATATATACAAAGATACATGAGCTTTATGAGATGGATGGCGTGGCAATGGATTAGACGTAAATGGAAACAAATGAAATGATGAAATTGGCGCATAGAATTTTTGGGAATACAAATCGATTATACCTAAAGACCAAATTGAGAAATATAGTAGGAAAAAGTCGAAGTATCAGCAAACACATAAAAATTGTGATAGAGAGTAGTCATAATTATTTAATGATATAGGTATGTATGTTTGTTCATTGGAGAAGAGAAAATAGAAAAAAGGGCCAAAATTGAAAAAAGAGCAGAGAGCAACAACAACAATAGAACAGACTTAATGTAGCGAAAGGGCTATCATTTTTTACACACACTCTTTTACCAGTTGAAGAATATGCACACTTTGTTCAGGCTGACTTTCAAATCTTTATTTTTTTAATAAAATATTTTCGTATAAATATTAATCACATGTATATAAATATGTWTTTCAGTATATGCACACTAACATAAATTATTTTATTTTTATATTTTTGTTTCAATATTTATTTTACTAATTCTTTTAAGTATAATATTTAGACATATGGATGTATGTACACCTATAATATTTGTAAACTTGCAACGGAATACTACTTAATGTACTRTTACACCAAAATGATGGTTATGTTTTGAATACCTTTTAATTGATTTTTGATTAACGACACAGATAGATTATGTAGATATTTCTTAATTAGATAATTTCTTTTTTGTGAAGAGAGATTTTTGTTTATATGATTTGTGTGAATAAACGGATCATATTTGATATATGCATATAATAGTTATATTTATTTTAACATTTTCAAGTATTTATCAAAAGATATTTCAGACTATTGAGAGGTTTGAGGTTTGAGCAATCTATTAAGAGACTATCTCTTTGATATTTTTGATGAATAAATGGAATGTAAAATCGGATTATTTTGTAAAATGTTCATTTGAAAGAATTTAAAATCTCTAACAAACACCTGCAATACAAAAAAATGTTTAAAATTTAGGTATACATATATTCATTACAATTGTATGGCGGCGGTATTATTGTGTTTGGAAACATACATTTTGACCCATATTCATTTGTACTAGTATACTRGGAGCAAGTAACATCGAAACATCAAATTTCTTAACATAGTATACATATTGTGCTATCTTCACTTAAGTTATTTATATATTTTTATATATGTTATATACTTTTTTTAAGTACAAAGTGTGCGGATAAGTTTAATGTTATACAAATATTAATATGCCTGTACATTAGAGTGGGTCAAAAAAATATAATATAATATCTTTTCTTTAGTACTTTGACAGATAGATTATTAGACATCTCTATGAAAGTGTATCCAATTATGAATCCTTAATGGGTTAAATGGCTTTACTGGGTTTAAAAAATCGAAACTTTGTATTGTTTCTTTTTTTAATTCTACAACACCTCTAGAATATTGTCCTAAATTTTCAAGTTGATCTTAGTAATAGTTTCGGATATCCAGCCTTGAGAACTTGCAAGGCGAATGCGCCGTCTTTAAAAGCGTTTTTCTCGAAAGTGTGCTTTAAAAACTGTTGGCAAGAGCTCTTGAGAACTGCTCAACCGATATTCATCAAATTTTTCACAGGCCTTTGAGATATAATTCTTAAAAACTATGACAAAGGTTTTTTTTGGATTACAACTTTTGAAAAAAAAAAGTTTCACTGAAATTTTAATTTTTGTTTAAAAATGTCTGCCAAAAACCCAATTTTCAGTTTTTTTCCTCGTCCATGTTCTAAGGTAAGGTTTTAACTAAAACACGTATTTTTTCACTTTAGATGATCCCGTAAAGAGTTATTCTGCCAACGCAGGCTCATCCTTTTTCTGAGTGGTCACTGCGAATAGCGTCGCAATCACCGAGTTTAAAATATATTTTTCCAAAAATTTCAGAATTTCTTTGTTAATAGTGTATGTTTGTAACAATAAAAAATTCTAATAAAATATTTAATTTTTTATATAAGAAAAAAATTTTTTGAAAAAAAGCAGTTTTTTGCCCTAGGAAACCCAGGTAACACCTTATTTCTTATTATCAGATAGATTTACGAAAACATCCTCTAACGATGTACCTTTCTGTAAAGCATTAAATTTTCTACTAAATCTTTCTCTAAAGAGATATTTTTTCTAGTACTCGTAGTTGGTATCTCGCTTCCAATTTGTCTATCTAAGCTTAGTATTATATACTTGTATGATAGTACATATATGTATGTACTTATGATTTATAGTATATGAGTTCGCACTAAGTTTTGTATACTACACAAACAAGATTATTTTTTACTTAAATATATTATATTTTTAATTATACTAACACATATAAACATATTATTACTTTCACTTAATTATATTTTTTTTTTCGTTTTTTTCCATTAACATATATCACGGTATTTTATATTTATTTGGTACATGGTACATGGTTTATATTATTTGTAGCATTTGCCATTTATTAAAGCTTGATTTTAACCGATAGCACATACACTATCCGCTATTATTTATTTTCAGATTTGACTATTTGAGCTTTAGAATTATTTTATTTTAATAATTAAATTTGGATATTTTAAAAATTTTTAGATATACAACCAAAAATATTAAAAATTCTAGTTTATTATTATTATTTTATTTTTCAAATTTTAACTTTTTAATTTTTTTTTTACGAAATGGTTCATCATACAAACATCAACGTTAAAAATAAAATGTTTTATATTAAAAATTAAAAAATATAATGCAATATGAAATAAAAGTATTTCAGATGGACATAAATGTATATATATTTTATAACGTGTCCGAAGTTTCCTTCTGGACGTTACAAACTTCGTAGCAAACTTAATATACGTATATACCCTTGTTCAGATTCCAGATTCAAATGYATAAAAATTTGCGGATTCGCTTTGGATTTTGTATAAACAAAATCTTATTTATCTTTTAAATATATAAAAGTTCTAACCATTACAATTTAATTTAATTTTGTATCTCTCACTTTAACAAGACAATAATACATTCAGCAAAAGTTACATACAGCTGTGCTTAAACTAACTACTTGTGCTAGAAATTGGCTAATACAAAATTATATACAATATAAAATAGCTTTATTACTCTTATTATTGGTCACTTTTCAATTTCCTTAAGAAGATGCAGAAATATGTTATTTAAATACGCAAAACCACAGCCAACAACACACCACTTGCATCCATTCGGATGCCTACAAGTAACTGCTAATATTATATTACTGTAATAAGCGCGCTCTCAATTAGCCTCTTCTTGTATTTTCAATCGCATCACGTTAGAGTAATAGCCTCTTCCGGATCTTGAGCCTCTTCGTCATCGAAACTGACGTGTACCGAACGTCTACTAGAGCCCTTCGCGRCCGACTCGCCCCGAGCACGCATTGCGGACTGCATTTTATGACACTTCGTTGTGGACTTTTGTTGTCCACTCGCACACATATTACTTTCATTGCGTTGCCCTTCCTTCCCAAGCTTGGTTGTTATACTGCTCTGCAACATCGCCAACATCTCATTGTCCGGGCCGCACGGTATGTGCATATGTATTTGTATTTGTGTCTTTGTAACGGTGCGCGTACTAGAATTAGTGTTGACCATGTCGTCACTGTAACGGCGATTAGATTGACGTGAGAGTATACTAGACGTGGTCGCATGGCTGCTGGCGGTATTCGAGGTGTTCGTGTTGGTGTTGGTCGCCAAACCAGTTATGGTGCCGGTACGTGCACGTATGCGTTTATAGCGTCCGCAGGTTACTGATGAGACGGCGCTTTGCCATGTGCTTAAAATGAGTCGCAAAAATCCTTTACGAAACTTTGTCGACATCAGATTGTAGAGAATTGGATTGATGCCGGAGTTCAGGTAGAACATGATACGACAGAAATACAATAGACTGTAGTAACGTTCGATGCCAATCTCGAAGAAGGTCTGCTCTGAACTGAGTATGATCCACATGGTGAGCAGACGAAAGGGCAGCAGGCAAAGAAAAAATGATAAAACGACAGCGCCCAGCATGAGTACGACTTGTTTGCGCGCCTTTAAGCTCAACTCTGGTTTCGACGGTCTTACACGCAACATTGGACCATTGCTGGATATTAGATTCTTTGCTATAATGGCGTACAGTACCATAAGGATGAGTAGGGGTAGTATAAAGAATATGATTATTGTCATCAAAAAGTATCCGACAGTCCAATTGGTGGTCGCTTGCGTCAAACAGACTGCCACCGATGATCCATCAATGTACTCGACGAATTTGTACTCAGCAACCCAAATAATTGGACTAAAAAATATAGCACATTTGTATGAAGTTTCACTGTAGGGTGCAAGGCTAGACATAATCTCTGAATTAGGTGACAATACGAAGTGTATTTCTTACTATATTGACAACGGCTTAACCGCATTCTCTCTCTGATAATGATTACTCGGAGGAGCTTCAAGTTCCAAGCTAGCTTTATTCTGATTCAACTGAACTATACCTTTGTTTGAGAAAATTTTCTTAGATTTATATTTTTGAAGATCTATAAAATTTACAAAAAAAAAAATTAAAAATAGCTTTTTTTTAAAGAAGGTAAGAGCGAGATTGGATATGTTTAATCCTTCTCGAAGATTTACTATCAACACTTTTGATTGAATCTAGAAGGTTTTCTGAAAGAAAGCGGGAGGAAAAACTATTCCTCCAAAAAGTTATGTCAAGATACTTTGCCTATGTAACTAATTTCTTCACCATAATTGATTTAGGAAACAACTATGGAGCACCAAATATTTGTATAAGTTGTTCTTTGACCATCACAGAGCCGGTAAACCGAACGCGGAAGTGTGCAATTATAGGCCACGTGATAACAACGCCTATTTGAATGGTGATGTGAAGTCAATGGCGACAGCAACAGTGGGTGGCAGGAAAGGTCACTGCTCGTAAGCCCTTAATAGCATGCGATTACCTCATTTCCATTGTGGGGTTATACTTAAGAGCGCGGTCTAACGGCGACAAGCGGCCGCATAAATAATACAAATATAATTTAACTACAAATAAAAAGGGTCGCGATGATAAAAGTGAGTAAAACAAAAAATAGAAAACAGAAAACTAAACATAACCTTAACGTCAGTAAAATAAAAAATATGACTAAATTGTCTCTTTACTCTTTTTTTGTTCCTGTGTCCTGTTCCTTTTGTTTTGTCAATTTTTGTTCTTCGGTGACTTGTAATGGGCACGCGTTGACAACCGCCGGTGATTATGAAAATGGTGACGACTAAAATAATGACAGTAGTAAGGGCGATCGGCCGACTTTGACGTGCAAACACAATTTCCATTCAAATATTTTTAAATAGCTACACACATACAAACTTTATTTAGGCACCTTATGTACGCGCTGCTTTGGCTTTGTTGCTTTTTACAAATATGTACTTATATATATATATATATATGTATATGCGTCTTTAATACTACGCTTTGATGGGTTTTGCTGGACATGCTAAATGGCTGGAGGCATAATAATAAAATCTATATATTAAACAATGGCTGCAAAAATCTTCACAAAGGCATGAAATTAATATTCAAATTACGAGCAAGATCAACAAGAATGAATATAAAATAGTTTACAATAAAATCTGCATAAAATTTTACAAGCGCGGAACTAGCAAATACATGTAAATTAATATATGGTTAAATTGTACAGTAAGAATTGCAAATTTAAAATATTTATATATAAATGTAAAGTATATAGTATTTGGCAACTACGAAAAGGAGGCTACAGCTGTTACTACGCTTTATCTACGTTCTTATATATAATTGTACATATGTACAAACTTATCTTACTAGTTTATTAATACTAGACTAAATTATACCACAATAATTGAACTAAATTTCGGGGTAACTCATGAGTRCTACCCAAGTTCGCAATTAACAAAGTAAAAAATATGTGAGGTTTAGGTGAAGTGGTTGCCTTGCCGTGATAGTGATTAATAATATTATAATTAATGTAATTAGTGCTTACACTTAATACTACGTGTTTTACTAAACTTCTCATATTATTTTTGCTGAGCGTTGTTAAGGGGTTATATCCACTTGGGGATTTCAAAAAATCTGTTTCTTTCTGCATAAGTATAATATATATCGCATGCACGTACATAAAATATATTGGGTATATTTTGAAATTTTTGTATAAAGAAGGGTAGAATGCCATGCAAGCCACTAATGAAATTTGTGAAGTTTACGGAGATGATGCTGTATCAGTTCGKGTAGCACAACATTAGTTCGCTCGCTTCCATTTGAAAATTTGATGTGAAAGATGCACCTCGCTCTGGTCGACGTATYGTTGAAAAATTCGATGAAATTATGAAAAAGATTGACCAGGGCCATCACATATGCATCCATGACATCGCAGAGGAACCTAACATTCATCATCAAACGGATTTGAATAATTTAAAGCGGCTTAATACAAAAAGAAACTCGATGTTTGGGTATCACATGAATTGTCTGTGAAAAATTTAATGAACCGAATTAACATCTGCGATTCTTTACTGAAACGAAATGAAATCGAACCATTTCTGAAGCGAATGGTAACAGGAGACGAAGCTCAACAAATGGACGCAAAGAAAGGAGTGACGCCTCGAAAGGTTATGCTGAGTGAGTTGAAAGGAATCATCCACTATGAGTTGCTCCAGCCTGGTCAAGTGATTGATTCTACATTTTACTGTCAACAACTGATGAGATTGAAGCAAGTAATAGAAAAAAAAAACAGTCAGAATTGATCAACAGAAACGGTTTCGTCTTCCATCAGGATAACGCTAGACCACACACATCTTTGTTGACTTCTGAAAAACTGAGAGAGCTTGGCTGATAAGTTTTGATGCATCTACCATACAGCTCTGACCTTGCAGTCGGTGAAATAACTTTCAATGAAACTTTTRAACTTTGAATTGACTTGAAAATTTCATACGACCTTATTAGATTTCTTTCTCAGTAATGATGGAAGGAATAAAACGGTTGGTATTAATTTCTATTTTTTAAGGTGATATGTAAATTTTTCAACAAAAAGTATTTTTAGAAGCCGCCATTTTGTTAATAACCAAAATATTGAATAGTTCTTCGATTAGTACAATTTTTTTTAACTATAGTCAGACTAATTTTTTCCAATTTTTGGATTTTCGAAGTAAAAAAAMCAAAGCTTTGTCAAACCTAACACATTGAATTTACACGTCAGCTCARTTATTGTGGTAAGGCTTACATGATATTTCATATTAAAAAAACTCTTACCTGGTAAATACGGCCGCAATTCCCCACGCCAATATGCAAATAAGTATGGCACGCGCCTTGGTGCACACATAACCGGCTTTCAGTGGCTCACATATGGCATAGTAGCGCTCGAATGAGATGGCYAAAATTGTCAGCACGCTGGCATGTGCGACTGTTAGCTCAATAAATGGCACGGCTTTGCCTGGCGAAGCGAAGGAAGGAGTGTAAATAAACATTTAATTATAGTAAAATAGTATATATACACAAATTATATATCCTTTATATATGTAGAAGTGAAATTTAATTTTATTACATACACATTTCATGGCCCAGCACCCAGGTCTCCGGTGGCGTATTTACCTCGACCAATACGGTTGGCGTGCACACCAGCAGTACCAATAGATCGGCAATGCTGAGATTTGTAAGGAATATATTGGTGGAGTTGCGCATATCTTTGGTTTTCACAATAACAATTGGCACCTAAACGACGTGTGATGTGACAAGCAAATCGAAAAAGAGCGTGAGTAAAGTCAACTTAACGAAATTCCGCACTAGATTACTTATACGCAGCGTACAACCCATGTGGGTGTTCGATATTTAAGTACTATTAATGCGTCCATATGTATAATTAAACATTAGATTAGGCCACGAAAATAATTACAAAATTTTACTTAGTYTGATAGTTTGTACTGAAAGTATTTTTGGTTAAAATTTCATCCTTGGTGAGTCCTAAAAGCAGTCAAAATGGGGTTTCCTTTTAATTTTCTTTCTTCATGTTTGAATAGTGTCATAAAACATTCAAATGGTAATTTTTATTGTTTTGTACAATTATATCATGAAGAAGATATACTAGGTTTGTAACACCGAGAAGAAAACTTCGATGACCCTTTAAAGTATATATTATATAAAGGATCGATGTAACGAGCTGAGTCAATGTAGCTATGCTATATTAGTCATATCGATCTGAAATTTTGTACAAATTCTTTCCTCCCCAAGAAATTGCTCATTTGTCGGAACCGCCGAAATCGGACTATTACAAGATATAGCTGCCATACAAAGGGATTGATCAAAAACAAATCCTTGTATGGCAAACTTTTTTATTTGACGAGATATCTTCACGAATTGTGGAATTGGTTATTTTAAAAGAGAATGCTACAATTTACGAACTCAAACTAGTGAAAGTGATTTGGAGGATTATTACAAAGTATTTCTCATCAGATGTTAACCGACCCAAACTAATACTCAAACATGCATATACTAAAGTTGCGGTAAATGCTCACCATAATGTTGCCAATAACACCCAGCAGCATGATTGCTATGCAAAAGCACATGGCTGTGTTGCGTATGTAAGCGGGAATCTGTGGCACTTCGAGAATCTCCTGCACGGCGGACACATTGGCAGTGGTGCTGGCGCCATCGAAGAGCAGTGGAGCGGTGGTGTCGCTCGCCACGGTTTCACTGTTTTCACTGGCAGTGGCAACAGATTTAACGGTAGTTGTGGTKTCGAAAAGCGTTGCAGTTGGTATGAGCAGAAGCGCGACTGTAGTTTCGATAATTGGTTGTTGTACATGATAAGCATTGCCATTGATATTGTAGTCATCGCTGTGGGGAAGCGTTGCATGGCAGTCAACATTTYGTTGTGTCTTAAGAGCGCAGGGGTCCACGCTGTTGTTGGTGTTAGCACCCGCTTTACGGTTAGCTAAACCATTAACKACACCGATACCACCGACGGCAACAGCGACTTGCACGTCATTGCCACTTGCAGTGGAAACCTTCACCAATGGCGCTGCTGTTACGAAACTATTTGACGCAAGACAACAGAGGAGCAGCACARCACTGACAAGCGAGCGGGAGAAATTAAAAGTTTCACGATTACAGTTTTGGGATTGATTTCGTTTCGCTTTACAACCGCCCAAATTGACGTAATGACAGGTTGTTGTTGTTATTGTTTCCGTTTTTGTTGCCGTTGCAGTTGCTGCTTCCACCACCGCTCCCACTACTGGACCGCGAAACGCTTTCGTTGCATGAACCGAAATGCACGCGTCACGTGTCTCCACCCCAATTGATCTCGTTTTTGTTGTTTGCTTAAATGTKGTTGTCACCTCTGCAGCCACCGCTGCGTGTGTTGCCAGCGATGCGTGTCCCGTAAAATTCCAATGTGCTGATATATAAGTCTGCTTGCTATTGCTATGTAACCTCGTTGTTGCTGCCGTTGTTGTTTTTATTTTTTGTTGTTGCTGTTAGAAGGGCGCATTGGTAATTAAATACAACGCAACATTATAACATTCACACGACGCAACGTGTGTCTAATGCATTCGCACTTGYGGCCGGAAGCACTTGACTACACACACACGCATGTTGCTATCGATAGCCGTTTGTATATGTGTATGTAAGTGTGTGAAATCCCGCTGTTTGYCCGAATACTATGCAAGTTTTCTGTTGAAAAAAATTATGTGCTGTCATTCACTTCGAATTATCGGGAGAGCGTGCAATAATTTCCTCTCATTTCTAATTCATTTGTATTTATTTATGATGAGGTGGAAATGGTGACATTAATGGTCTCCGCCAGTAGGTCTGTTGAGCAGCTAATCAGATTACGCTTACGCATATGTTTTCTGTGGCAATGAATGAATTAATTTATGTCTTTCTCTTTGTTGAATTTAATTATGGTTCCACATTCCAAATAACTCAGCGGCCTACAAGGAGTCAGCAGTTTCCTCGTCAGCTGGAAAGTTGAATAAATGGAAAGAAATTCTTATGAGAATAAACATTAAATTACAACAAATAGCAATTAATAATTTTTATTTTCACATAMAATTAAATATRAGTACATACGTGCGTTAGTGCGATGATAGTTATGTATGTATGTACCTATAGAGATCTATAAATATTTATATTTGTAAGTGATCCAGTGCTGGGCTATCATGTTCATGCGCTGTCCCGAGATCTTTTTGCRTAAAGATCGATCGTAGATCCAGTGAGCTCTCAGCTTAGCTAGCCTCTCCCTAGTTGTGAGGGTTCTAACATCYCTCTATCGGCGTCTATGCTGTAAGCTTAAGAATCCTAAAAAATGCCAGCTACAGAAGCTGTATGGAAGAAGCTTCTTGATTGTCACKCGATTTCGAAATCAAGCCTTAAGAGTTTGAGGGCTCACTCTTTCAGATGTTGACTTACAAGTTCGAGTCGCAGGAGTTCTGCCCTTTTCTTTACACAAACTGTCATAAATTTTGATCAATGTGATATGAGAATGTAAGTGGTGCTACRCCCATCGTCCAATTTTTAGATCGGCTTTACCAGCTCGGTGGTAAAATTTAATGTTTTTGGCTTATTTAGTTATTGATTTAYCTCGCTTTTTGTAGTTTTAACATTACCGTTATATGGAGAGTCAGCGGGATTATCCTCCGATTTTATCCGTTTTCATATTGTCGGTAGAATTTTTATATGATTTATACTCAGCAAATTTGGTTGTTGTAGCTTAAGTAGCTTACGAGATATCTGCATTATACTGGTTATAGGCCGGAACCACTCCCACTTTTTCAAAAAATTTTGCCCACAGGTGCCCCTTGCTACTACGATCCTCTGTAAGAAATTGCARCCAGATATCTTAATTTATCTTTTCCGTCAATGCCGATTTGTACGCGTGGTAGTCGTCAGATTACGAACATCTACAAAATCTTAATTTTTTCTTGTACTACGGAACCCTCGTACTAAGTTTCATCCAGATATCTTAATTTTTATTCAAGTTACAGCTTGCACGGACGACGGGCGGACGGACAGTCAACCGTCATCCTGATCATTTATATACATATATATAATCCTATAACTAACTCGATTAGTTGTAGGTGATACGTACAACCCTTAGGTTCACAAAACTATAATTTTCTGTAGCAACTGGTTGCAAGAGTAAAAAAACGGTATGTTCAGTGCGTAGAAACTTCTTTTCAAATTGCATCCCGACTTCTTCTTTATTTTCTTAATACTTTAAGCATCTATTACAAGGCTCATGAAAAGACGGATCAATTTTGATCTGATTTTACACAATGTCAAAGGGTATTGAGGAGAAATTTTATATTAGAAGTCTAGTAAARTGTGGTCGAAACTTTATAAAACTTAGCAATTTGAGAGTTTAAACAAAAATATGTCATATATTTTAGAATATTCTTCGAAAAGTGAAGTTAATCCGGCAAATAGTTTCGCAGATTTGAGCGACTTGTAAGAATTTAATACTCAACTCATTTAACTCAAAACGCTATTTCCAGGACCCAGATGATGTTTTTACGAGACCTGTTTAGAATAGTTGTCAGATAATAATCGATATAATACAATTTTTATTGATAATTTCTTAAGACTCCCAGTAAATTAATTTAATTTAATTGTGTTTTTTTTTTGTTTTTGAAAAGCTGCTCTTTTGTCAAAAATCGAAATTTGAACTAGCCTCTCGAGCATTACTTGTATTYATTTAAATAATATAATTTTTTTCGGTTTTGGATTTGAGATCATTTTAAACATAAAAAGTCTTTCTCATACCATCTTTCGGAGGTCCAAGTAAAGTTCGGCTATGGAATCGGTGAAAATGATTAGCCATATTTAATTATTTTCAGACATGCAAGTGGTTATCATCCCTTAAAGTTAGTAAACATAAGGTAAGCTCTGCTAATTTATTAAAATTCCAATAATTTTTTTTGCGTTTAAACATGTGACATATCTGGCTAAATGTTTAAAATAGTTTGCTTCACTTTTAATGTTAATTTAGTCTCGCCAAACAATACGACACCCTCGTACGCTCCATCTAAGAGGGTGTGTTTGTATATAGTTGTATATTCTTAAACAACATTCCTTTATACATAAGTCTAGCAAAGCTTAATTACTATTATTTCGCATTCATGTCCCATGAGTTATATACCAATTATTCTGATTTTTGGATAGTTTATCTCGGTAGTAATCGTTAATTGCCACTGGTTTTGTAATAAACAAAATCGCAACCGCAACAGTATTACTGAATTAAAGTTGTGGTGAAATCAAACTTATTAGGGTGTGACGAGTTTATTAGCGATGAACTTTCGAAATCTGACTTTTATTTACAGTTAAGGTAATTGCTTTAATTAATATGAAATTCTTATTAATAAAATATAAATGTTGTATAAATAATGAAAAGGAAAAATTATATAGAAAGGTAATGATAATGTCACTGCAATTTTTATTTACTTACACTTATTTTTTTAAATTACAGACGGAGATAATTTTCTCAAAAAGTTATGGTAATATATTTTTAAGGTATGCAATATCACCCTAATTCTTTTATTTGTGCCACTCTTGTGTGCTCATAAAGAAAATGCCGTTCTATTTTACGTACGGTTCACATACATATATACAAATAGAACACATCTACATACACAGGCGCACATACACATATGTACGTATTACTTACTTGCTCGTGTGAACAAGCAACTCGTACATGCATATAAGGACTTAAATACTTACATTATATATGACAAACACTTCGGCATTTCTGCTGCTTCTTCTGCCCGGCACTTGAAGAAATGTATTACAGTTTTTGGTGGAAAAAAGATTTTTATGGCACGATAGTGACAACGGTAAAGATTGGAGGGAATTTATAGGCGACACCCTATAATAAAATTAACATTGCAATTGGTGGAAATACACATATGGGCAAATGTATCCACACGCCACTTTACTCCAAGCACTCGCATGTACACTTACATCTACAAATATATTTTCACATCCAATCAAACATATCTAATCAATTTATCGCTCCATAATAGTCCCATGAGGATTTTATTTTCACGCATTCATACGTTCATTGACAATTGGGATCTCTGAAATTTCACGCCAGTAAACAAAGAAAGAATTTTGTGGGCATTTTTCGATTTTTTTTTGCTTTGATAGCAATTTAGCAAACTAAAGTTTTTCATAAATTTTTTTTTTTTATTAATTAATTATCAGCCTAAAAAATTGCTTCATGATAGTTGCAGCTAGATAGAAGAGTGTATTTCGAACGTCAATTTTAATAGTAGATTTTTCAAAAATTTAGTGTGCAGGTATAATTTTTTAATATGTAAAATATTGTAGCGTTGATATTTATAATAAATTTACATACCATAAATCAATTTGCACTGTGTTCTTATGCTATAAATGTCTCTACAAGACTTCATCACCTCTTCATGGCGTATAAATGTGTACGAGTATATATAAAAAAGTCATTAATGTCAAATAAATATTTCTATAAATTTTATCAAAATTTAGAACTCAACTATTAGGTGGTCAACAAAG
The DNA here is from genome assembly GCF_001853355.1 of Bactrocera latifrons. Taxonomy (NCBI): domain Eukaryota; kingdom Metazoa; phylum Arthropoda; class Insecta; order Diptera; family Tephritidae; genus Bactrocera; species Bactrocera latifrons. Next base: position 85,254 of record NW_017535419.1, read on the forward strand.
CACCAWATGCTGTATTTGTTTGATATATACATATATATGTATATTAATGTAGCAGAAGAGTTATTACCGGTGGGCGGTGCGTATGAGTAACTTTTTCCTCAATATTCATTCGTTAGTATTTTTCGAAAAGCATTGCACCAGCAGTCTCAAATTGAGATTTATATAATTTTATTTCATGGTCATACATTTCGTTTTTCTGTGTATGAAGATTTTGCATTATCAGATATTTATATTAAAAAAAAAAATGGTGCAGGCAAACTGAAGGCAAGACAAAATTAAGAACTATTATGGATATATAATAATCAACATTAGAAGGCAATAATTGATAATTTTATTTGACAAGTTTTAAATGATGGATGAGACTTATTTAAAAAAAAATATAGTATTTTATATTTTTAAGAAATTGAAAATAGTCTCCCACAACTTTGTTGCAAACCTCACTGTTCGAAAGTTATTCAAGCAAACGAACCAGCCAAGTTAATTGTCGCTTCATTTGCGATTAACGCAGCTTTAACTGCCACTCAAGCATAATCCAGTGGTCCAACGAATAATACACATCCTTGCAGCTGCTCTCGAACAGCTGCGATTTGTGTACCTCAATTAAAGCGAAAGCAATTGAGCACATAAGAAACAGCCAGCAATTTTATTTGGTGCAAGAACAGCCATTTGAATGCAAGAACTCGATTGCAGGCACTTAAGGAGGAAAAGTAAAAGCAAACAGAACGCAGAACTGCTGCATTGATCATTGTCACATTTTGCYGTTTAATTAAATCAATTGGAAACTATTAGTAAACGACAGGAGCTTTGTGCTCCTCGAAACGACAACCACATACATACAGACATACTTTACCAAATAAATACATGCATACGAAGCAATAAAAAATTAAATTCGTTTATGCTCACCGCCCCACCAGTTCGCCTTAAAACGAATATAAAACGCAGAGGCACAACTGAGGGTGCTGAGGTCATTTAAGGCGCTGGGTTGGCCGTCATTGTTCAATGATGGATGAAATTATAGCCATACTGCTAATGTACGTGTGTATACGTATAGGGAACGTCATGCTTTAGAAAGCAAGAAGGCAAACCGCAATGGCGGTAACTAATATATCTTTTGAAACACAAATGAGCGCTGGGTGTGCTTCTCAAGGACGCTGGCAGACGCATAGCCTTGAGTACGTTGGTAGGCCTTTGGAGTGCGCGGCGTTTTCTCGCACAAGCGCCGAAATTTATGTACATATATTTTTAACTATATACAGATACAAGTGGATAGATGTCGGTGTGCTCTTGCATTAGCTCTGTTCTGTTGTGATGCGATAAGTGTTTCAGCGTTCACTGAAATGATAACATTTACGCAACCTTACCACACTTTCTTCTTAGCTTACATATTTTCCTATTTATATACTTGTACGCGTATGCGAATTTGCTTTATCAAGACAAGTTTTTGGGATAAGAGATTTACCGTTCATATGCTTGCGGTTAGCTGGAGCGTTAAACTATGCGCATTCTCTCTACTTGCTTGGRTTATAGTTCTTGAATGAAAAGTTTGCCTATCAACGTCTTTGTGTATAATACAACGTGGTTTCTAACATTATCAGTGAGCTTATTTCTGGCAACTGTTACTGAAGAATTTTTATTGTCTCTTTGAAAGGGTCTAAAAACTATGAGCGAATATAAAAACTACTGATAGTTGGGTGTTATGGTGAAGTCGGAAGGCAGCTGTTTTATTTGGTGTTTTGTATTTGTTGTTGGTGAATTTCGCCACCGTATTGTGTGAAAGATTAAAGCCCACCGTCAACAAACTGATTTGACCTTATTAGTGTGGCTTTGGGCCTGGAAAATCAACAACTAACCATATATTCACGATGCGCTAATTTTTGGAAATTACCCGTGAAAAAAGGATCGACACACATCACCTCTTTGTCGATTTCAAAGCTGCTTTTGACAGCGCGAAAAGGAGCTGCTTTATGCCGCTTTGTCTGAATTTGGTATTCYTGCAAAAGTAATACGGCTGTGTAAGCTGGCTGTGACCTGACGAGAAAGACCTCTCCGAGCCGTTCGATACCAAATGAGGTTTCAGACAAAGCGACTCCCTATCATTTGACTTCTTCAGTCTACTGATGGAGAAAATAATTCGAGCTGCAGACCTTAATCGAGCAGGTACAATCTTCTATAATAGTGTACAGCTAATGATACAACATCCGCGCCATTAATTCTGCTTTCTCTAGATAAGAAAGCCAAGTAATTGGGTCTGGTAGTGAACGAAGACAAGACGAAATATATAATATAAATAATTTCTTCTGGTTGTATCTTGCAACCAGTATTAACACTAACAACAATGTTAGAAATCCAACGCAGAATAACTATTGCTGACAGGTGCTACTTCGGACTGAGGAGCAATTGAGAAGTAAAGTCCTCTGTCGACGAATAAAAACCAAACTTTATAAGTCACTCATTAAGCCCATCCTGCCTTAGGAACAGGAATGAACGATAACAACATCTGATGAGTCTTCGGTAAATGATGTACAAGGCGAATATCACATTCGATGGAACAATGAGCTGTATAAGATATACGAAGACATTGACATAATTCAGCGAATTAAAAGACAGCGGCCACGCTGGCCAAGTCATGTCATCCGAAAGGACGAAAATACTCCAGTTTTGAAAGTATTCGACGCAGTACCCGCCGCGGGGTAGATCTCGGCTCCGTTAGAAAGACCAGGTGGAGAAGGACCTGGCTTCGCTTGGAATCACCAATTGACTCGACTATAACCTCGTAACCAGTTTCTAGCCAGTAAAGAAGAAGAAAAAAAGTTTTCCTATTGTCCGAAAAAGTTATGTACATCGAATATCCTGAAAACGACAATGGGTTACAGTGATAAACTATGCCGAACTATTATAGAACGATTCGACAATAAACTGCAGAAAACTCCACCTTATTTGGGGGCAAAAAAGCACTCTTCTACCACGAGAGCAACGTACTATGATCAGAAATAAGTCCGCACTATTCCAAAATTTTCGCATTTTATAAATAAAAAACTTCCTAGGTAATAATCTGCTCCCTCCAAGATGTAAATTTATATTTGTTTGAAGATTAGTTAATCCTAATACAAGCTCCGTTATTTGCTATTGGCTGCCATAGGCGATCACGTAAAACTGCTTGTATTGTTTTAGAGCTTTTCCGCGGTCGCAATTTGAATTGACTATAAATAACGCGACATTCAACACCCTTTCCCCTTTCGGCGACGAATTCGCGTCCTCCGTTTAAATATGGATTATGAATTAAGCGTATTTCCCAAACTTCGCATTTCCGATTTCCGCAAAATAATAGCGCGTTGACCATTCGGGTTGACTTTTCCAGAACGCCAAGGGGTGGTTAATATGATGAAAATGATAAAAAGTAGATTTTTTTGCTGGCGTGTATTTGAACTCTACTGTGTAACAATCATCGATTGCACATGAACTATATTTATATTCCCAGAGCGTTGGTGTGTTTGATATCAGAGCTAACGAGTGAAACACAGAATACATATCCTGCAGCAGGATATGCTCGTTCGTTGCAATGACCGCAATTTGTTGCAACTATAAAATTAGAAATAACCGTTGTAGCTTCTGGCTGACAGCGGAAAATCGACGTGTAAAGATGGCGAACAATTTAAAATTATTGAACGACAAATTTATAACCAATTGGAAACGTGTGCAGGGGATAAAAACGAACGAAGTCAAGTGTAAAGCAAACAAGCTTAGCAGCGGAGCAAAAAGTAAAGAAAAAACTCAAACTCAAYAAAAGTCAAAACAAAAGCAAAAGTCACAAATTGCAGCAGCAATTGTTTGCACACAGTGCTTAAGCACTTCAAATGCACACACATACACATATTTAGTACAACAGTTGTATATAGTTGCAGTAGTTAGTGACATGCGGCAGGCATGTGGCAGTGTGCGATACAAGTCGTGCAGTGTTTAAATAATTGCGGTTTTGTCTAGCCCACAATGGTGTTTTAATGTTGCCACCCTTCCTCGTTGGTCAACTGCAATCGAATCGTCGTCGTTTCAATGTTTTATATGGCTTGGAAGTTCTGCATTGAACTTTGAGTTGTGGCGCGGCGTGTTGAGCTGATGACAATGTACACAGATGTGTGGAATTGAATTTTTTTATGGAATTTTTAACATTGAAGAGCTTAAAGAACATAAAACTTCATTGAGCTTAAAATAGAATAATAACGGAAGCAACAATGAAAGCAATAAGGCTTTGAATAAGTACAAGTCACATTTGTAAAAAAGCAAAGAGCATGACATAATGATTTGACAATTTTAATTATCTTAGGAGCTATTTTATGTTATGTCGYTTTCACAGCATTCACAATTGGATATTATTGTGTGTTGCAATAAATATAATAGGTACCTATATCGYAGTGAAAATCCCTTAATAAGCACATACGATAACTTGGGTGGGCTTAAAGCTCAGCCTAGTGGAAGTCTACTACAGATGAGCTGCTTTACTATACATGACTATTTGAAAATACACCATGTTTTGTTCCAAAATAAGGTTATGAATTAMGTTAAATTGCTGAACTTCTGAATTTAATAACAGTTTGAATGACAGCTACATGCTTTAGTGGTCCAATTTTAATAATTTGTTTGGATAATTTAGCATCGTCTTGAACAATAATTTACGCCGAAATTCGTAAAGATATCTTGTCAAATAAAAATGTCTTCGATTTTTATTGGTCATTTTATATGACAGCTGTATGCAAAAGTGGTCCAAGTAGTCTTGGACAATAATCTATGCCAAATTTTGATATAAGATATCTTGACAAATAAAAACGTTTTCCCGTTTGTAAGGCAGCTAAATACTACAGTGATCCGTTATRGACGATTCTAATAAATGAGCAGTTTGGTGGAGAGAAAAGGACATGTGCAAAATTTCAGATCGATATCTCAACAAGTGAAAGACTATTTCGACGAACTGATAAGGAACATGCACCTGCTTCTTTGTATAATATGGTCGGACGAAAGCATGCTCTACGATTGGAATTAAAGTGAGCTCTGTCCAATACTCAAAAAGGGAGACCTCACAATCTTCACAAAGTACCCTGAGATAAACCTCCTCAACATCGCGTATAAGGTTTTATAGAGCGAATTGTGTAAAAGATTAAAGCCCACTGTTAACAAACTGATTGGACTATCTTAAACTTGCTTTAGGCCTGGAAAATCAACAACTGATTATTCTTCAGCATGCGGCAAATATTGAAAAAGAAACGTGGATCGTCCCAAACCACCTCTTCGTCGATTTTAAAGCTGTTTTTGACAGCACGAAAAGGAGCAGACTTTATATCTGATTTTGGTAGTCCCGCAAAACTAATACAGATGTGTAAACTGAATTTGATCTGTACCAAAAATCTCCATTAGGATCGGCAAAKACCTTTCCGAGCCGTTCGATACCAAACAAGGTTWCAGACAACGCGGCTCAATCAATCTTCTATAATAGTGTACAGCTGCTGGATCCGCTCCGTTAGTTCTACTTTCTAAGACTGGATAAGGAAACGAAGCAAATGGGTCTGGTAGTGAACGAGGAGTTGCCTCCACATCACTGTCGACAGTCATAACTTTCAGGTCGTATATAATATCGTTTATCTTGGAACACGAATTAACAGCAACAACAATGCCAGTCTCGAAATACAACGMAAAATAACTTTTGTCTACAGGTGCTACTTCGGACTGAGCAAGCAATTGAGAAGTAAAGTCCTCTCTCGACGAACAGAGCCAAACTCTACAAGTCGCTCATCATCGCCGTCTTACTATATGGCAAGGACGATGACAACATCTGATGAGTCGACGTTACGAGTTTTCGAGAAAAAGGTTCAGTGAAAGATTTATGGTCCTTTAAACTAAAAGACAGCGCTAYGTTTCGTCATGTCGTCCGAATGGGCGAAAATACTTCAGCTCTGAAAGTATACGACGTACCCGTCGAGTGAAGCAGAGGAAGAGGAAGACCTTTTCTCTGTTGGAAAGACCGTTGGAAAGACCTGGAATTTTCAGTTGGCGCCAAACAGCGAAAAGTAAGGACGACTGGCGCGCTGTTGTATACTCGACTATAACCGTGTAAGCGGTGCCTACGCGAATGAAAAGAAAATCTGCTTTATATCCGTCATTTTCTTCTTGGTGCTACAAGCATCGTGGCAAATATAATTAATATACCCCGTTCATAGTATAAAAATGTATGACAGGATTAGGAACCCTTGGAGTTAGCCTTTTCTAAACCCAGTAGCCTGGTCAATCGTGTATTGTTGTAAAGAATAGTTGTATTTAGCAACACTTTATTTGAGTCGCACTAGCAGTTCCTTTYAGACTTCCCTTTAGACCTATAATTGCGATTTCAACCTAACCTGACCCAATTTAATCAACATCTGCTAATTTTAGCTAAATTAACTAAAGTCWGTTTACAAAATTCTTGTAAAAATAAAATTAAACCATTAGACTAGTTAGATAATGGGTTGATCTATTTCAAAATATACGGTTACTTTATATTTTTTTTATTCTCGATATAAACATGACATAATTTAAGGCAGTTTCATTATATTCAGCAAAAGCAGCTGATTATTTGTAAATAAAGATAAATTAGGTTAAATAAATATATGAAAATGTAAAGAATACTGTAAACTTTTTGCTTTCTTTTATGTTTTTAGGATAAAATCCCGAATATCATTWCATTTCCGATTAGATTTTTTCTCTCTCTCAAATTACACCATGAATAACCAAAACAAATTGCTGATATCCTTTGCAATCTTGCCTGAATGACGGTTATTCTCCTCACCATATCACAATTTGCATTTCTCTTTCAAATAGGATAAGATAAATTGTGCTAACATAATCTTTAAATATTTTTCATGTTGATTATTAAGTAAATCAAGCATAATAAACAGCTCGCAATAACTTAAATGGTCTAACTACACCGTACAAATGTTTTATGTTTTAGATATCAAGACACTCCCCTAGTTTCTTTGCCGCAAACACACTATGTGAGCATGGCGTTTAAGTACATTGGCATATAAATATACTTAGGCACTCACTCAAACTCAATAACTCAGCTGCATTTGCGCCGGTAATTGCCCTCGTAAATTTTATTATTACATCATTAACACACGCCCGATCGTGGACTGGAGGCCGGGGCAGTGTTGACAGCAGCTGTTGAAATTAAATTTTTTAAACACGCCACGGTCCGGCTATTGTCATTGGCATGTGCTTCAGCCGCTTGAGCACTTACAGCCGGACAAGTGAGCGCTCAATGCATCATCGCACCACCCCCCTCGTAAATACCGGCTATAAGATACGGGTTTTTATGTATGAGTACTTCCGTTGTTTTCATTTACCACATCGTCATCTCTGACTTCGTCACTACTTCAAAGTCAGGCAGCGGCACACACACACAAACCCCGATATGCATACGTATATGTATATAGGCGAGTTTGTTTTGACTTTAGAGCAAGTGTGCGAGCAGAAAAAACACTTGAGAAAAACAAAAACTCGTAATTACGCCTTGGCAATGGTCCAAATGCATTGCGAGCATATAAAAATAAAAAAAAATAAATCCAATAAAATTGCCATTAAAAGCTTTCTGCGAATTTTTTGTACATTTTTTTGATTTCCTTTCAGGATTGGTTGCAATACAGGTTTGCGAATTGCAGTTACGCACAGATCTTATTGATGGAGTTGAGTATTTTTTTATGACTCGATGGAATTTCAGTAAAATGTTTATGCTAATAATTACATAGTTAAGACTGAAAGGTGTATGTTTGCATGTTAGTGAACGATCTCCACTTAAGAAAGAAGCAAATGAGTGATATCGAGGCAAGAGATTGTGGATGAGAAAAGAGGATGTCGACCGATGTTGTCCACAAAACAGTGAAAAACATGAGTACATCAATGTTTCTCGATTATATGCAACTCTCTCCACTGCAGAATCTAAAATATGCTCCCTATTAACGAACTTAATATTATGATCGATGCAATACAAATTAGTACAACAACTTGTAGCAACAACATAGCCGCAAAAAAATKTATGTCATTAACTGTCGCTTGAAGAAAATACAAATGTTGTTGGCAAGTAACAAATCAATACACCGGCCTGTCAAAAACTACGAAGCATTGGTATGAGCGTCTGGATGCAGCTTTTGTCGGAAAACTACATTCTAATAACACCCCCATAGTTGACACATTGTTTGTGTACTACTCTTTTTTAATGTTTATTTATCCCTTTATAAACACTGTTGAAAAAGCATTATATGAATGGTACTAATCCCTTTTTTAATCAAAATATATATTACAACTCTCACTCCTTAAAATTTAACGCCTGATATCAAAGAACTGACGCCGTTCGACCTTAACAAGCGACACCGCTTCGTTCTATTGGCTCTCTCTCCAATAAGATCCGACGTTTTCGAGCCAAATTTTAATCAGTGATGAGTCCCATTTCTGGCTCAATGGGTATGTAAACAAGCGAAATTGCAGCATTTGAGGAGCTGCCACTTCGTCCAGAAAAAMCACCGGTTTTATTTGCTGGACCGGTGGAATCGTCGTCCATATTTTTCAAAAATTATKTGGGCTGTCAWTGGCGACCGTGATCGCGCCATGATACCAGATAATCAGATAATTTCACGTTTTGGGCCGGTGTGATATCACACCTTTAGACTTTTTCCAGTTGGGATATATAATGTCTAAAGTCTATGCGGACAATTCTGATTCGGTTCAGGCCTTTGAGCACAACATCACGCTTGTCATTCGCCAGTTACCAGTCAAATGCTGCAAAGAATAATGGGTAATTGGACTCAACGAATGGATTATCTGAGAGTAGCCRTGACCAACATTTGAAAGAGATAATTTTAAAAAATAAAAAACTCTCTTTCGAATGATAATAAACATTCTCTATTTAATTTGAAGTACCGGTTCTTTTTTTTTAAGTAAAGAGGGGGGTCACTTTTACTTAACCTTTTAAATGCATCATAGCTATAACAGTAACAATATTGGATAATATTACACATATTAATTTTGGTGATTTTATCCGGAAGGCGCTGTTTTAGGATCGACGATTAACCTAACCTAACCTATCATATACAAATATGTTGCTAGTATAAGTCAAATAGGGTGAATACTACAATTATTTGGAATAATTGGGAACTAGCCTCATCAAGCTGAAWATTTATATTTTTAATTATTAAGGTGACATACTAAGCTATTTGGTTCCACTCTGTTTTTAGGCTAATTCTTTTGAAATTTGAAAAAAAAAAAAAATGTATCATGGAATTCCACGAAAAATTTCGTGAACAAAGGCGAAAAATTATACATAATATACTGCTATATAATACATCACAGGGAAGCTCCAAAGAAGCATTTTTATTTTTTTTTTTTTGTTTTTTACTTAAACATGCCCGCCAGTTTGTATAATAATAAAACTATTGATTTAAGAAGCATAATTCTGAACTGTCTGGGGTCTCAGTATTTGGTTTTCAATAAAATAAATGGGAATAGTTCGTCTCCTATGTGTAAACAAGCTCGGCAGGTGGTATTAGCTGGCGCCCACTTTGGCGTTTCTATGCTTGTGCGCATGTATGTATGGTGCTTTATGTACAGTTAATGTTAATTTGTACTTTGCATTAAGCAAATTAATTTTTTATTTTTCTTATGACGTACATATGTATGTATGTGATGTTTTACATATATTTTGAGTCAATTACTTTGTGGGCTTCAGTGATTATCCTCCATTTAAATACTCATAAGCCTAATTAAGAAATTAATTTGTGACAAACTTTGATCATTAAGCAGAAAGCCGTGGAAATTATAAAATGTTAAACAATTTAATTAAAGTAWTTTTTTCATTTCGTGTTTTTTTTGGTTTATATTCTTGAAATCAGTTTGTTGTGCGTTTTCGCCCACCTCGTTAACGCCCACGGAACATTTGTCTCATACATATGTCTGTTGTTTTGAATAGTACGCGCCTGCATAGCGTAGTATAACCATCGAAATATAAGCACTAATGTACATGTGTGTATGTTCTTTGATTGGGTTGTGCAAGTAATGCTTGTTTGTAGAGGATAGATGATGATAATTATGTTAATGACATAAAATAATATACTAATGCATATTTAAATACATTTAAGGCATACAAATAGACGAATTTGTGAATACATGTATATACATGTAACACCCATTAATGTCAACAACAGCTTGAGCATTGCGTTTCAATGGAAATACCACTGGGAATGGCTTTAATCATTAAGGCTATACCGTAATTACTGCGAAGAGTTAAAAAATAGATAGTAAATCCGTTTATAAAGATTTTGGGTAAGCATTTCATTGTGTCGTCCCCGAAAATTTTTAATTCGATAGGAGTTAAATTAGCAGTTTAACTAAATTTAATTAGCAGTTTAACCAAATTGAATCTATGTAATCCCTAAAGTGTGCCGAAGACACTACTATTTTTAAATTTCTTACAGAAATATAGATATGTTACAGAAAATTAAATTTATAACCTATCTAGAAAAAGTTCGATACAAAAAGCTCGTTTCATGTTAAGGTTTGAATAGCAGCAGTAATGAGGAGTTTAAAGAACATATCTGAGCGAATCGTTTTTGGATCGCTCTTTTAATCTAACCTAAACCTGCATGTAAAAGCCATAACAAAGTTATCAAGTAGAATTCAACATAAGAGAAATTGTGGATGCCTCGTGACATAAAAAGGAACAATACATTTATGGAGTACAATTAAGTAAATAAAGATTTTTTCTATAAGCGCTTGAAAGTACCTATAAGAGCTGACCTCGGCACGATATCAAAATCGTGCTTGGTCACTTTAGCGGCAGGTTTGGCACAACGGTCGGTAAATTCAGCCTCTGTGATTAAACCTCCCCAGCCTGCGGAATGGCAGTGAAAGCATAACACCAGAAGATGGTGAGCCCGATTCCCCAATCGATCAAAACGATGGAGCACACTCTTCATTGCATAACCATAAAGAAGTTCGAATAGCAATTACCCGGTTTCAGACAAGACGACTCTCTATCGAGTGACTTCTTCAATGTATTGGAAATAATTCGCGCTGCAGAGATAAATAGAGAAGGTACAATCTATAAGAGTGTTCAGCTGCTGGCGTAGCTGATGATAGTGATATCATTTTTGGACTGGGTAGGCAATTGAGGAGTAAAGTTCTTCCTCGACGTATAATGGCCAAATTCCAAATTCAAAGTAACTTATCATAGTTCCACTATGTATATGGTGAAGAGACATAGACGATGACAATATCTGATAAGTCCACGTTACGAGTTTTCGAGAGAAGGTTCTGCGAAAGATGTATAATCCTTTTCGCGTTGGCAACGGTGAATACCGCAGTCGATGGAAGGATGAGCTATATCAGATATACGATAACACTGACAGTTCAGCGAATTCAGAGACATCGGCTACGCTGGCTAGGTTATATCCTCCGAATGCAAGAAGACACTCCAGTTCTGAAAGTATTCGACGCAGTATCCGCCGAGGGAAGTAGAGAAAGAGGAAAACCTTCACTCCGTTGGAAAGACCAGATGGACAAAGACCTGGTTACACTTAGAATTTCCAATCGGGGTCAAGCAGCGAAAAGGAAGAACGACTGACGCGCTGTTGTAAACTGGGCTAGAAATGCGTAAGCGGCTTCGCCTGTAAAGAAGAAGACGAAGTGTCTTATTTGCCGACAAAAAGAACAACAGACAAAGGCAACATCGGTCTCGGAATTAAAATATAGAACATTGATGGCACACCAAAGAAGTATTCTCTTCATGCCTCTGTTCTTCACGTTACACAATAAAAATATGAGAAACGAAATCTTAACTAAAGAGGTGGTCTGATTTTTCATTAATTAAATAGCGAAATAGGCCTATCTAAACACACAAGGAAAGCCTGTTTGTAAAATTTTCCCCTAATAATTATTTTGCTTCTTTCAAATTGCTGACACGCTGAATTTCGCACAATCGTCATTTCTCACTTTTCACTTMTTTACAAACTCACACACACTTAGAGGCAACCGTGTAGTTCTCGCCTCCAATTAAATCTATTTGGTATAATTTTATTGACAATTAACCCCAACACAATTCCGCACAATTATTTTACTCCATCAGCATTTTGCAATTAATTGTGCCAACAATATTCTAGACAAAAACAAAAATTAAGTGCGCGAAAAGCCTGCAGCAAACCAGCGAATTGGCCATGACCAACTGGGTGCCGATGGTGACTACTGTGACGGCAGCAAAGAGATTTTGTTTTGGCTAACGAAATTGCGAAAACAGAAATTTCTGGCCAGCTGGTCCTTCCAGCAGTGGACCTGTTATAATAATGGCAATACACTTGTCTCTGTACATATATCTGTATGTTTGTGTGTGCCGCACGGCATTCGTCAAAAGCATGTKGGCAGTTCATAATCGTAAAATTCTAGCAGCTTCTCCAGGCCCTCAATGGAGATTAAACTGACAGAATGAAACCATGAGATACTTTTAACGCGCACTTGTTTAGATTCGCCAATGTGTATTTGTGCTTTTACTTTGCTGTTTTTGTTGATATGGCGGTTTAAGAAAATATTTGCGATTTTTAACATTTCCACTAAAACTCATAAAAAACAGAATACATAAATTAACGACTAGCATTCTCTTTGATATATATATTTTTTAGGTCAATTGTGTGTGTAAATAAAACATAAATGCGCTACCCATTGCAATTAACCACCTTTTCTCCAACTTTCCATACTGTCAGTGCGTCAGCGCTTGACCCGGCCTCCCCGCATTCTGGCGTGCCTTATTATCAATAGCAAAATTTAATGTCTTTTTAACATTGAAAGTGGCACATTTCTTCAGTGAGTCACATAATTGCTGTAAGTGCGAAATATTTATACCAAGGTTTGTGTGTATGCGTGTGTGTGTATTGATTATGTGTATATTCTTTTTAAAAAGGCGTAACACGTATCAATCGGGCAATTTGAGGCCTCACGCGCTACTCCCATAAAATACAATGAATTGGAACAACAAACAAAGGCATGCAAAAATACATACATACATACATATGTAGGCCGAAGTACCAGTAGTGTATTTACATACATATTTATTGACATATGTACGCTCACCAAGTTTAAACTAAACCAAATTTTAATTACGTCTTACTAAAAATTTTGCAAAACCCCATTGATATCCATAAAGAGCACACCGAACCAAATTAGCCAACCACATACACCCATACATACATACACATATATGGAGATAACAAAACAGACAAAGGAAGCCTCTTATGTATCAAGGACTTGTTTCGCAGACATAAATCTTTGTCAATGTTAGAACACAATAGTTTAAGGATTGAATGAACAAAGGCATACAAAACTTTTTTCAATTACAGGACAACTTTATACTCTYATATACATACATATACATACATATATAAACATATATACTGATATATATATTATACTAAGTGGCTAACCATGTTTGTTCACTCTTAATCGGATGCTCCCCAATTAAATAATGGCTACATTTAATATACAAAATGACCGGTTCTATGATTCAGCCGCCGCTGCTAATGTCATCTCCTCCGTCGCACGGTGTATTGCCCTCGTATAAAATGCGGTCTTAAATATAAAACGAGAAAATCTGAAGTTTTTGGATATCCCAACTTCAAAGATGAAAATATGAAAATTGAATTTGAAATGTGGACGCGATTATTTCAATCTCACAACTATTTCGCTTGTGACCGGGGTTGCCTTTGCTTAACTTCAAAACTAATGAAACGATTTTTTCTATTGAAGTCTATTAAAAACTCAATAAGTCTTAGTGTAGAGGAGTTTTTTTTTAGAATTTCGTTTTATGGTTTAAAATGTTTATGATATTTAGTGTTGAGCAGRATTTTGAACACATGGCCACTGCGGCTGGGTCGTATGAAACGCATTCTCTCTATCCAATTTTGGACAAATACAATTTTAAATCCAATTCTACTATTATTGCACTTAATATTGTTTTCCAACCAGTCAGACAAAGCTGGTTTATCAGCATATACCGTTGAAATTACATTCCTCATRAGAAGTAGTTTAAGTCTGACGCTGAATGAAACAATTCAAAGTGTTGGGAGAACATCAAATTTTTTTTAGAAAACTAATTACCAAAAATTACTCTCTGGTTGTTACCAAAACTACTTTGTAACTTTCAAATTAACATTTTTAACGGTACTCGCGACACTGTACGCCGCCGAAGTAGCCGACATTGTCTGCTAAGTAAACATAAAAAGGCTGCTGACCCGCTCGATTTTCGTTTCCTCTCGCCAACTACTCGGACAAATAAAAGTGAAATGGAAGCACTAAAAGACAAGCAAAATACTCGAGCAACTCAAATTTATTACATAGTTGTAGAGACTTTTATGACACTTGTTTGCACAACGCATCATTGCCGGAATGAAAATCTCCAAAATACTCACCCATCTGTAAGCTTCAGCTTAGGACATTCGAGTATGTGCCTGCGAACGCTTTCAAATGAAGACATCATCGGCCAATTGACTTTTGGCTAGTCACAACAGTTTTTATGCTTTAACTCGATTATACGTACTCGTAATTGCCAGTGGAGACGAAGTAAACAAAAAACCTTTCGAACATAAATATATACAAAATATGCATAACAAAATTTTTCTCTTCGAAGCCATAATACTACACGAGTGCTTTGCATAATTAAGTAGCAGCTCCCTCATTTCAAACGCCGCTACAGTTACCGTTTTAGTGCGGTATCATGTGTGTAACAAATATTGAAATAAGCAGGCACTTGAGTCAGAAGATGGCCGTTGAAAAGTTTCAAGTGTGTGAGGTTTTTTATTAGTTTTAGTTTTTGGTAACTGTTATAATGAGAAAATCTCTAAACTCTGCGGAATACAAAATTTTACTACGATCAGTGGGTCTGGTTCTAAAATTCCTTGCACTAATTACTCTTAGCTCATTTTATTGATTGTTTCGAGAAACTTTGTATTTTTTTTAAATCTATGATCCAACTATTAAACAAAAAGAAATATGAAAGGGCTAAGTTCGGCTGAAACCGAACATTTTACACTCTTGCAACTTTGTAGAATCATAAGGAAATACCTTGAGGTGCAAAACGTCAACCAGAAGATCGAACTGACATATACCTATGACAAAAGGTTTGCTATAAAACGAAAATCGAATTATTAATAAAATATTATCTGAGGATCATTAAGGAACTTCACATACTATCACCAATTATATGGAGTAAAGTCACCCGGATGCTATATGTTTGTTATATGGGGGCTGGATCAAGTTTTCGCCAAATTTGATCCATTCTAGGTACAAAGAAGCACAGCTATCAGTAAAACACGCTTTCTCATTTTCATTGAGATAACTCACATGTTGACCGATACATGCGGTATAAAGTCACCTGGAAGTTCTAAAATCTTTATATTAGGTACATGGCAGCTTCTTCCCGTATTGACCCGATTCATTATAAGGAAAATATTATCCCTGAATTTCAATTATATTTCTCACATATTGATCGATATTTGGTGTAAAAAGTTAACTATACGTAGTGGAGTCCAAATGTTCGGTACAAAAAGGCTGGAATTATGTTCGATTTGGACAGTTTTTGATCAAAGGTGGATTTTAAAGGATTTAATCGTTCAAAGCTTTATCTCATTATATTAACTGCGTCTTTATTTATATACTAGATAGTGGAGGAATCAAAAGTAATTAAAAATTGTGTTATATGGTGGCATAAAGGCCTCTCATACCATCTTGGGAGTAAATTTTAATTTCTCTGGAGTATTTTTTTATCATGCCGTTATATGGGGAGTAAGCGGGATAATAATTTGATTTCATCCATTTTCACAATTTCGGTAAGAGTTCTTACAATATTTGTGATCTGTGAATTTGGTTATTGTAACTTTAGTGATTAGGATATATGTACATATGTACGTTTATTAAAATAGTTTGGTTCACAGGAGCTCCTTGCTTCTGGGATCGAAACGAAATGAATGTGAGTCTTGAAATTCAACTTGAATCAATTGTACCGGAGCAGAAAATCGTGATGTAAGCTATGTCTATGAAGAATGTTAATACTTTAAAAATCTTTCATCAAGTAGGATTGGAGAAAAACTTTCAATTGGTTTTTCGGATTAAGGTGATTAAAAAAAAAAAAACAATTGACTGGCGATTTTGGATACGTCGAATTTCACGACGTTTATATAACCATTCAATAATAAGAACAATATTTAAATAAGTCTATTATGGCGCCTTTATCTTAATTAATGTCAAGCAAAATTTTCAATTAGTCTCATGGACAACAAACAAGCGTAGCAAATTAGTAGTTTTATTTACACAAATTATACAAACATAATAGTGAGCTGTCACTTAACAGTATACCCAGCTCATAATTAAGCATCCTTAATGCCGCAAGACTGTTTAAAGTCACGCCTCATTTAGCCAGCCCAAGTGCGGGTTAAATACATGGAGAGGTATTAAGTGAGACAGAAAGATAATGAGAACCATAAGTGTCTATTGGTTGATTCATTCTCACCAAAAATGTACGCACATATGCAAATAATCACTCATACCAACATACAAATTTAGAATTGCAGTAAAGATAGTCAAAACAAAAGCTTGTTTACAAAATATGACTGTTAATAAATCGGATATACCGCAGTCAAAAAGACAAACAAAGAGATAGGCGCTCCCACATTTGACCTATTTCGGCAGTCGACATTTATTATCATGCTCTTTATTTATATCGTCTTTCCATACATAAATACATACGTACAGACAAATGCGGAACGTAAGTTAGTCCACATTTTATGATATTTTTTTACTAAACAAATATGGATTACGCGCAACTAGAATTTTTAAGCTAATCATTTTTGACGCGCGTACTCATTTAGTACAACTTGTAAATGTATAGGTACACGCGTATGTCTGCGCATAAAACGCGTAGGCGTGAGATACAACATACATTTGTGGTATGGTACTTTTATTTCCTTCATCCTTTTGGATTATTCGAACATTCCATTGACATCACTAAAGCCCATAAAATAGCGCCTGTCATATTGTTGAATCACTTTGTGCAAAATATATAGCCATTCATAGAAGTACATTCTCATCTATGTACATTAGGTTGCGCCAAATAAATATTTGAAATAATTTTTTTTCTGACGCTTACCTTCTCAACGCCTCTCCTACCCTCTCTAATTAAATTAATTGAATTATAACATTTTTAATATGTTTTTCAACGCTACTCCTCAAATAGTTTTATTTCATGTAATAAAAATCGTCAATGAACATGGTCCCAATTGCCCAACACTAATGAGTCGCAATTTTTATTTTAGCTTCGCATTTAAATAACATGGAAAAATATATTTTTTATTGAATTACCTACAATTAACCCAATTTTTAACAAATAAAATAACATTTTATATTCAAAAATTTAGTATTTTCTTTAGTCAAAGTAATTATCTACGTACATTAATATTTACAAGAAATATAGCTAAACCTATTTTAAAACTATGAAACTTTGAATTTTGGGTGGAAAGAGTTGCAAACACTTTAAACTTTGTCTTGAAGCACCCTTATGTATACAAACACCTATGCATATACATATGTATGTACATATATTGCTTTCTAGCAGTATTGCTTTACTGGGGATGTTTTAGCGTTTTATGACTTCCTCGATAAAAATGTTGTCTAAATAATTTATGTGAATAAAAAATTTGCTTGCCATATACGAAATATAAATATGTAAACAAATCGTTTTTGTGTATAATTAACAGGTAAAGCGTTGGCGAAAGGTATTYAGCACATTTGATAGTAATTAAATAATGAAAATTATGCTATTACGCATGGAATAAAGAAAATATTGATAATATAATTACCAAAGAGTTAAAAAATGCCTATAAACTGAAATTTCAATTCTTAATACATATTTTTTATTATAAAATATAATATTTTTTCGTGTTTTAAGGAATTGTGTTTTTTTAAATGTATCTTAATTAAATCCCTAGTAATCGATTAACAATACATTATGTTAAGAGTGTGCAACAATTTATTGGCGAACTCTAATAAAGAAATGGGGAAAATTTTGAGTAAAAACCAATTTCAATAATGCATATCAATCTGTTGAGTTGTATTGTCGAAAAATTAGAAATGTAATTATCAAAAAATAAAAACAATATATAAAATACTCACAAATATTTTTCTAAAGCCAACTTCAAAAATAACGTATCGATATCAAAGAGCATTTAAATATACCTAGGAATAATTTACATAAGAGAGTTCAGGAAGTCTCAACTCTTCGAAAATATTTTAAAAACAAAACTTCACTTTTCAAAATGATAACTCATTCAACAGAGTGGAATGAAAAAGAACATATTGCTTTGAAGCAGTCTTAACCATATTCAAAGCACTATAAATATCACCTGATTCAATATAAATTCATTTCATCGTCTTCAAAATATGCTTCTTTTGAGCCAATGCAAGCATGACAGCGCTCAATCCAATTTTCAATTTACTTTTAATAACCTTGGATGGAATTCAGAACATTCAGCGAATTTTGATTATTCTGATTTCGACACAACTTTGAAGCGCCATTCGTTAAATTGTGTTAAAAATGACTGCAGGGTCTTCAGCTTCCTTGTTAAACATCTCTTTGGTGATCTCTACTCGATGCCGTTTTTATAGCATTCGAGTTTATCATTGACACACTTCGTACCTAAAGCTTTAACCAAAATGTGTTGAGTCGATACATAAGGGATGTTGAGAACCCCTTCCTTCAAACACTGTTTCATCAACTTTTTCGATATAACTTTTTCTTATATTCAATAACACAGGTGGACTCGCAATAAGCAAGATTTCGATGATTTCACAATCTTCCCTGAATGCCTTGTGCCACTCTAATACTTCTTTTGTAATAAAGAAGACTCCCCAAAACACTTCTGCGTGATTCCAATGAAATATCAATCAAACTCGTTGTTAAATTTTTCTATGCCATTTTCACGCCATGAAAAAAAAACTTAAGCTAAACATAAAAATAATTGATAAATGGAGATCAACATAAAAGGTTGTACCAATATATGAATAAAAATTTTGTTTCGATTCGGTTTCCACTTGCAGTTTAAATGGACTATACTTTAATAATTGTAGGGTAATCCTCAAGTTCTAAAGAAGCTCTTGGCCTCATTAACGAATGCTTTGTTTAGTTATGTACATTCGATTGGTACCYAAGAAGAAAAAACAAAGAATTTCCAGCCCTTTTCTTTGTCGAAGTTATTCGAACTCATCGTTTTTTTCTGATACTTAGCCTTTCGGGGAGAGTTCTGGTATAAAATTTGTCGTTTTGTAATAATGAACGCTTCGATGATCTACAAAGCTTTTTTTATTTTCAAGAATTTTGGCTCCCCAAAAAGCGTAACGTGATCTTCTGAGATTAAGCCAAACTTCACCTAACCTAAAAATTTGAACTACGTCAACTACGAGATGACTAATTAAATGTTTTTAAAATATAAATAAACCACAAACAAATATCTGAAAAGTAGTTTTGATACTATTAGTCCTCCAAGGATGAACTCTTAATTGTAACGGGAAACTCCTTCGCCGTTAGTTTCATATTTTTTTCTTATTATTAAATAGAAAAATTGTAATTCGCATCCAGCTACTTGAAAAAATATTTCATCTAATAGGAAATTCAATGCTCTGCAAAATGATATCCACTGATTTTTTTGTGAACTGAGATATTAATGGTTTAAGTTTGAGTCTATTAAGGAAAATTTGCGTTTTGCTTTTTTCTTTTGAATTTTATAATTAATGAAAAAACATCATTTTAAATTGCAGCGCTTATAGTCTTGTAGAAAATTTCTACGTGTAATTTTCATTTCTATGTAAAAATGTACTATATCATTTTCGATTCCATTAAATTTAAAAGAATTTTTTTTATGAAAAAATTACACCTGGAGAGGTTTAAAAAATTAAATTATTTTCAAAAATCTTATTTTTTTGGCCGGGTGAGATTTTCAAGTCAATAGGTCCAACCGTTTCAGAGAGATTTTCTTCAGTGAAAACAGCGTTAGATAAAATTTAGTTCAACTTTTTGGGAGCCAATTACACAAAGTTAAAAAATTTGATTTCTAAATTTTATAGAATATTCTCAATATCCATATGTATGCAAAAAATATATGAATGCAAAAATTTGAAGTTCTTCAAACTCACAAGGGGATATAACTCCTTAATAGGCATATTTTATCACTTCTATTAACCTTCAAGCCGTCGCGCTACGTCGATTCGACCACATTCAGTATATTGTCGCTGATAATATTAGTAATTCTCATCACATTCATATCATGCCCTWAGTAGCTTGTTTTGCTTTCACTGCCAACCAAATAAACGGTTTATACTTACTCCCCGCGCCCCCTTATTAGATGGAGCACAAATGTTTCATTCACGGCGCAAGGAATACTATCTTGGTGAAGACACCGATTTTGAAGAGATAATATGATACGTTATTATTTGATCTCTTGAAGCCAACTCATTTTAAAATTTTAATTTTTGTTATTGATACAAGATATTCACTAGTTTCTAGAGCCTATGTTGAATTTCTGTTACTACACCTGGAATTTTAATCCCAAAAGAAGCTAAGTCCCTTTTTTACTTTTCATAACTTAGCTTTTATATAAAGTTAAGTTTTTTTCAACAAATTATTGACCTATAAAATGAAAAATTTTTTTAATTGCACACAAATAATCCATTCAGAGTGCAAAAAAAGATACTCATCCAATATAATAAATAATGTTTAGCTGAACAATCAATAGTAATAATTTATGTAAATTAAACCAAAAAATCTTGTCATCCGACGCACACACAAACAAGGTCGAATTTCCGACTGCTTATCTGAACTGGTGTTGCAGCATGTAATACTGTACATATGTATGTACATTTATCGCTGAGAAAAATCTAAGTTTTATATGTTGCATTCCATGTAGCTCGTCATAGTTATTGAATATTTTTGCAATAATATCAAGTTCATATTTTATTAAATTGACGTCATTTGCTCACTCACTCAATCATTAACACCATTGGTTTTGCGGTTATGATGATTTAAGGCCTAATGATTGCCGCCACCAACTTTTGGCAGCTAAAAATTACACATCATT
The DNA here is from genome assembly GCF_001853355.1 of Bactrocera latifrons. Taxonomy (NCBI): domain Eukaryota; kingdom Metazoa; phylum Arthropoda; class Insecta; order Diptera; family Tephritidae; genus Bactrocera; species Bactrocera latifrons. The sequence continues at coordinate 106,430 of NW_017535419.1, forward strand.
TTTCATCTAAGCAAATTACGTGCAACAAAAGTATCAACTAGACACAAAAACTCATGGAAGACATAAATATATGTATATTTTATGGAGGCAATGAATGCAGCTGTATGTTTGTGTAGCAACCACACAAGTGGCTTGCACTTGCGCAGCCTCGAGGCTTTCCGAAAGGCTATCGYACAATAGACACTCAACTGCCTGTCAGCGAACATAATTTCAAGTGCCATCAGCTGGTATAATCATTAACATGCAACGTGTCACGCCGCCAAACACTTATTCTTCACAATATTTTGCACCAACTTGCAGCGCTGCGCCGTGTTCACCAACAACTGCCACTGGGCGAGCATATAACATAATTCATGTCGCCTTCGTGGTAAGCGGAGCATAGTCGTCACAAAAATGCGACTTAATTTTCACTTAACAATTATTTTGTTGTTATCTCATAACCGCCAAACAAAATGCCAACAATTTACAGAAAATCAACCAGTTGCTACGGRACATACACATACATACATATGGTCAATTCTAACTTATTTTATTTACTTGACTTTTTGAATTCACTTAACTAACCGCTTGCTAATTTGTGTATATTTCTCCATGTTTGAATGCGCGTTGATTATTTTAAATTTGGCGTATCAGTCAAAATGTGGTTTTCCCGCGTAACTCGCTTTCCACTACCGGCAACTCGACAAACGCACACAACTAAATGCGCTTACTCGCACACATACATAAGTGTGTGTGTATTTGTTTCGTATTTCAATGTTTCCGTTTCGCCGAATTTCGTTAACAACTCGGAATTTTTGCACTTTACCGTTAATGGCAACCGTATTGCTTCGATTTTCCCAATAGACTGACAAGCTTTTGCCACCAAAACATGTCRGTGGCCACCGGCAGCCGCCGCAAACAAATGCGAATTCGCTAGCAGCGGCAACAACAACCGCTAGCAGCTGACAACTTGAAGTCAATGTTGGTAGGCAAGTAAGCAAGAATTTGTTTTGGCCGGCATACAGTGGCGCAGGAATATTTATTACATTTATTATTTCTTATTATATTTTTTTACCTATTTATTATTTTTTGTATTAGTGTTGTTCACAATTGATTATAAAAAAAAAATATTTTTAAGGATTTTTAGTTTTATGAAATTATTTTAAATCCAAATAATTTATTATACATACTTATATAATATAACTTTTAACAATTAAATTAACAATTTATTAAAATATTTTATTTTATAAATAATTTTTTAATTTTAATGGCTGAATTCTCCACAAGTCACCGAATTTGGTAACCCGAACCAGTAAAGCTTTTATAGCTTAGAATTATAGCAGAAGAAAATTTAAGCTTTTAAGTTTGCCAAACAAACTTTTAAAGCTTTTAAAATGTCGTTATTCCGCTTTCAGAGCGTGCAAATACGTACATACATATATATATATATATATATATGTGGATGTCGTCACCATTGATAAAAAGCCTAGTTTCTACTTTACATACATAAATATTAATATCTACTGAATAATTTTAGCAATGAAATTTGTGCTTGCGATTATTCCGCGGCAAAAAGGCTAAAAGCACAATAAAACGCCAATTTATTAAGCTTTCGGTATSTGTGTGCTCCTATACATATATACTTGTATGTCAACATATTTCTTTACCTTTTCTATGATAATAATAAAATTATTGTCATTAACACACTTCTGGGAAGCACGTATCATCTTTGAATTTGAAAAAAAGTGAGTAATTATTAGAATCTATAGGTTCGTCATCTTAGATGATTCGATAGCACTATATTAAGTATAGTTCTTGCTAGAGATAAGAATTAATTGCATTCTTTGAATATGTACATATATGGAAAACTAGTGATTATTGTTTATATTTTTAGGAATTCAATATGGTTGTTTTCCAAATGAGTTTAAGAAAATATTTTATCGGCTCACAGGCATATGTAAGTACATTGAACACAAATCGTGTTATTAGTCAGCGCTGTAACATCTGAATCTATGAACCTAAAATACTACATCTCAAACTTCATTCATTGAAAAGAACTTTCATTGAAGATTCCTCGAAACTTCATATACATAATTACAAACTTAAAAATTATATATCAAAATTTTACTACATGGGGAGAGAGAACCACATACACAAAAATCAATGTTTCATGGTATTTCATTCAATTGTTCTTATAGTTATAAGACTCAAAGGAACGCAACGATTTTTTACAGCTGAAAAGCTGTCGCACTTTTTGACTTCGATCAAAAAGTAAAATGCTCGCAAGACAATGTGGCACCAGAATACAAACAGGGCCGTGCGCAAAGGGTGCAAAATTTCAACAGAAAACCCCTCTGAAATTTGTTTGTGTGTGTACATCGCGTCCACCAACTATCTCCAACAATCAGTATTATGAATGAAATACGTGTTTATGTAAAGTTATTGATTGAGTGTTAGACTAAATTCTAATGTCCAGTATACTTATGTATATACTTACATATATACGTGAAAATTTTGGATGTTTAGTTTTTAATTATCTTTTAGTATTCCCCTTTTTCATTTCKTTATTTAATGTTAGAATAGGAAGAAGTTTCGCCGATTTTGTCAAAATGTTTTATTAAATGTATTATTTTATACTTTCGCAACATGTTCCAAAAGGGTATTGCACATTGTGACAAAAAAATTTCCGATTCATTGTAAACAAAACGTAAAATATTTAATTATTCTTTGATATTTATTCTGTCGGCTTCAAAGTAACTTCCATGATATGCATAAATACACTTATGCCAACGACACTTTTCATAAGCACAATCTGGGGAACAAGAAAAAATCACATGGAGCCAAACCTGGTGAATACGGTGGTTGATCGATGGTATTCATTGTGTTTTTGGCTTTAAAAATCCACCGATATCATTCGAAAGGACCTGCGAGAGATGTAGAGCTCTCTCTCTAACACCACATCCTTCACTTTTTTAATATTTTCTTAATTTGATGTAGTCGAAGGTCGTCCAGAACGAGGCTGTCTTCAACGATCTCTCGACCGTCTTTGTAGGCTTTGTAGCACTCGTCTTCTTCTTCTTAATTGGCGTAGACACCGCTAACGCATTATAGCCAAGTTAATAACAGCGCGCCTGTCGTTTCTTCTTTTCGCTACGTGTTTTTCTTTTCCTCTCCCTCTCCTTTAAGTAAGTCTTTTCCAATATTTGCAACGATTGTTTGCTGGCGCGAATATTTTCCATAAAAATAATCAATAATTTTACAGTTTAGTTTAAAGTTCTAATATTAGTTTTAGGTGCATTCATCAGTACTTATGGGATTTTAAGTAATTTTRTAATGGTAAGTCGATCTCTTATTACTTAATCATCTAGTCTAGCCATTAGTTCCTTAAATACCTTATTATATACAGGGATTCTTTTTGTTTAAAGCTTAGCTTTGGAGCGACTTTAAATCCTTAAAAGCCGATGCAAAGGTCTCTACTATCATTCTTTGTCTACAAACGTTCGCAATCAGGCCAAAGCTTTTCGAGCCGATGCTAAGATGCCGAATATGATTGGAATTTGGATATGCATGTCGGAGTCTACTTCATTAGGGGTGAGAGAAAAAGCAAACTTAAGCACTTAATTTTCTGTTGTTCACCAAATATTTTATCTTGTTTGATTTATTTAATAAATTTTACGTACGGATATCTTTCTTTATCTATATTTCGTAAAGGAAGATCGTCGCAAGCGACTTAGAGTCTCAAGAATTTGTGTCCCGATTTGTATATTTTTCGTAAAATGTACAATCAAATGTGAACCTTAGTGGACCATTTAAACTATGCGCTCAAAACGAATCGATAAATATTTTTTCGGTACAACCTTTTTTATATTCGTGTGAAGTTGTTCTCCATAACTATTAGTGTGTGTTTGGTCGTTACAGCTCACATTTGATCTTGAGTCCAACAGCCTACAGTCAATATACCATATACTATTATTGAAAAATATTCGATATTTTTAGTTTTCCGGCAGTTTGATCAGCAAAAAAATTGTAACATATTTAGAATAATTAATGCGTGGTTTGCCAAACACTACTTGAAAAATAAATTTAATTAGTAGGAAATACATATGTCCATTTATTGTAATAATTATTGAATCATGCCATCTAATATGAATGGTAATGCTCTGGTATGTAATTAGTAGCACTCATTTCTATTGCTACTGGAATTAATAAGAAATCGTCAACGAGGTTAAGTCAAACATAATAAATTATTTACTGAAACAAAAAAAAAACGTAATCTACAACATTCTTTCCTTTTTTTATTCTCCTTGTTTGCTTATAATTATGTAAATAGTAATATAATATGCATTTACTTTTAAATAATTTATGGGACATTAGTGCCAGGCGAAGTAAAAAGCTGAGACAGCCTGTCGCTATGTATGTATGAGTGTAAACGAAGTGGCCGCACGCAACACAGCGTTCATTTAAGTTTTAAGTTTTTTTTATAATACTTACGCTAGTTGGATTACGATCACTTTGTTGCATTGCATATTTTTTAATTTTTTTCTTTGACATTCACCATTTTCTCCTTTTTTTGCACACATGTCAAAACACTAACTTTAATGCTGGCTTAATCATTTAATTAGCTAGGCATAACTCAATTGATATTAAAATTAAGAAAAATTAATTTTTCACACTTCAGTACACAGCAAAGCCAACGCATAATGTCAACTCCAGCCATCTCTTACCTAATCAACATTTAATGCGTTGTATATACAGCGTTTACCAATGGGGATGACGTGATTTCTTGGTTAATGGCTTCCTGAAAAAAAAAATATTCCTATAGGGGTGAGTCAAATCATTGTGTTATTCCGGAAACGCAATTGCATTCCCAAAAATTTATCGTTGGGTACTGATTGCGCTCGCTATTGATATGATAACGATATCAATAGCGAGCGTTATAAGACGGTCTTGGCCGACTTTTCTTTAAATTAATAATTGAATGAAATCGACGTGGACGATTTTTATTCCTAATAAGACATCGTGCCGCTTCATTTTTCACGTCTAAATATGTACACATTGTTTATAAAGTTTGGCCCAGTCAAATGACCGCCAAGATCTTGCGTTGAACACCTATAGATTATTTTCTCGGAGATTTTATATATGTATATTTTTAGCGTATTTTATTTATAATAGTCCGATCAAGGTAAAATAGAATCTAATCAGCGATCTAATCTGAAGTGTGATCTATGCCAATAAATATAATTTACATATAAAGACAATCCATTCAGTTTTTCTATTTTCCTCAAACAAAAATTCAGGCGGGCAGTAGACATACATACCATATATGTACAATCAAGTGTATGATTATCTTATAATAATATTTATATCATACAATATAATAAAATATCATGTAAATATTATATGTATTTACATACGTTATATTTTATAATTTATGCTGACATAATTTATATGACATTAGAATTCTTTCCGACTTAAATTGTATTAAATTTTTATAAATAAATATGTTATAATTTGAACATATGTATGCATTTACATATATTTAATAATCGATAACAATCCAGCCAAATCACTCCAATTCGTGCGCCCGCTTGAGCTTGCTCTGCGGCTTTATCGTTTGAATGCTACGTCAATGACTTCCGCGGAACTTCGAACAAAGTAAACCCCAAGCATGATCGTAATAATTATAAGAAATCACATGCCAACCAACTACAAAGTTCGATTCTGAAAATCAAGTGAATGAAGTGTTTATATTAAAATGGCAATAACCACAACAAGTCCAAGATCAAGCCTTGCCAAGTGGTTTGGTCGATGACAATTTTGATATAAATAATGAAGCTAAAGGTGTTAAGTGTTGTAAAGTGTTGTAGTTATAAACAAGCGTATGTTTAAGCAGTGAAATATCGAAATAGACAGAATAATAGCAGTTTATAACCGCAGAATGTAAGGCATGAAGCAACAGTAGTAACTAATTTCAACAGGAAATCAAACCAATAGTTCTTTTAATATAAAACGATGGCAACGAAAGGCACGATGCACTGATAACGACTAGACATATACACTGATAGATCTTCTCTCTTTAAATTGAATAAAAAAGCAAAACAGCGTACGGGTCGGGTGGTGCATAGCGATAGCATGGCATATGGCAGCTCTATTGCGAAAGGCTACTGTATTATAGTTGCCGGTATACCAGCATTGAATACTTTAACAGAATTATAATGGCGAAATTACTAAGTTGCAGTGCGTTGACTCAGATTTACAAATTATATTTCCAATTTTAAAGAATATGAAAACCTATTTACTTAGTATCAATTTATATAAATGTAACGTTGAGACACAATCCAGGGTACAAAATTATTGAATACTCCATAATAATACGCCGCTATTATCAACGGTTACATATAATTGAAATTATAAATTTTAATTGTATATAAATAATATAAAAAATCAAGAAAAATACGTTAACTTCGTTTAAGATTAAATGAGTTTCGGAGGAAAAAAAATGTATTTTTACGATTTTTTTAATATAAACAATCAATTGACATATTTCAAATATACAATATAGCATATAAAAGGTACATATTTGAACAATGTTTCCTGAATTTTTTTTTTTATAAAAATGCAGAAAATTTAGCCGTTGAGACCTCATTTCCCTGGGTGTCTCACTCCAAAAGTATTGATTCTTCTAAAATTAAAAAACTAAGAATGTTCCGTTAGTACATTTATACTTAAATCTCGTATTTCAATGAAGGAAAGGAAGAAAACAAATAAATTTCATTCTTTCTTAGTCTTTGAAGAAAAAATCTCATTTTGTGGTCAAATTTTCCCCATTTATTGGATTAAAAATCCTTCGTTCTATAACTCTAAAATGTTATTTTAAATATGTGTATACAATTCGAAATAAATCGGTCAATAACTTTTCCAAAAGTCTTGTCCACCGACATAAAAACGGCCCATTAGCCTAGCTAAACTCGATCGCACAAGTTCTCAAGGCTGTACAGATATTTCCTCGGATCACCTTGAAAATTTAATTTAATAAGATAAAGAAACAAAAATCGATTTTTTTAAATTTGCAAACCCACCTAACTCCYTAACCGAAACTATAATACACTTCACAAATACAAAAGATGGGAAGCAGAAACTTGATTTTGAAAGGTCAGTATATATGAGAGCTATATGTTATATCTGAAAAATTTCTTTGAAGATTGCGTCCTTACCTTGGACAATAATTCATGTCAAATAAAAAAGTTTTACATACAAAGATTGGAATTTTGATCGATCAGTTGGATGCCAGCTATATATTATAATCGTCTGATCTGAACAACTTCTTCAGGTATTGTACCGTTGCCGTTGAATCTTGTCGAATAAAAAATTTAAAAAATTCGAATGCAAGGACATGATTTTGGTGATATAGTTTCTATATGTAATAGCGTTCAGATATCGGCGGTAACGACAAATGAGCAGCTTCTTGAAGAGAAAAGAACATGTAAGATTTCAGATCGGTATCTGAAAAACTGAGAACTAGTTCGCATGTATACAATCAGATGGAGGGACAGACTGATAAGTYTAAATCGACTCAGCTATAATTATAGGTTTCCGACATTTCCTTCTGGGTTTTACAAACTTAGTATATCCTATAAAGGTTTGAAAAATTTTTTACCATTAAAATTAAAACTTTTAGAATGATATCACTTTTATATACAATACTGAAAAGAAGCGTATTATAAAATAAACCACGTCAGATAAGTTCATGAATTTTATTTAAGTTATTTATTTGAAAATGTGTACATATGTATGTGCGAACTATTTTCACGTGCTGCAAGCGAATAAACAAAAGCGGCTCTGCACGGACTCTCCCCTATACAGGTTTTACTTTAGCGTCCAATAAACTCTTGCCGGGGATTTCCAAATAGTGTCTGTCAACGCTGAAAAGTGAGTAGCGTTTAGTGAAACGTGTTGGTCACATTTCTTCAACAACAGGTGCGTACGCCAGCGCAGACATAGCAAAAAGCAACATTGCACCAACTCATACATATTTATTAATATTAAAATATTTGTTTAGTGTATGTTTATAAGTATATAGTAAGACGAAAAATCGCGGTTATATACCATACCTGAGATGCATATAGGAAAGATGAAAATATAAATGCATAAGGTGCTAATGAACAATGATGAACAACAAAATAATAAAGTCAATAAGAGAATAAATACATATAAACAATTCAAGTTTGTTAACTTTATTGAAGCTTTTATTTTGTGTAAGTGGTTTCCATATGACCCCAATTTAATGAAGTAAGGATGCCTTCGAATCGGTTAAATAATTTTGCGACTTGCATATAATAAGAAAAAAGGTTTTTTGGTGAAAGCCGGTATGTACATACATACATATGTACATAAAAAAATATTTGAAATGTAGCGATTTTTTAAGATTAATTGTTCAGTTGTCTTTTGTTTGTCGAGTATTTTATGTGTTGTAACTGATAGTTTAGGATATAAGATACCGCCCAAAAACCACCAAAATTTTGTTAAAATTCCGATTAGTTTCAACGTCCCCTGTTTGTAACTTTTTATGTACATATGTCTTTAAGGGATCCATTGGCCTCAAGGCTTCATAAAATCGATTTTTTATTGTCTTATCTAATTCTAAAACATTTTTAGAATATTTTCATAAATTCTCAACTTTTTGCGCGCTCGTGGTCACCTACTTATATAATCAACTAAAACTTTAAAGGTCAAGTATTCTCATGAACTACTTAACCGATCGCAATGAAATTTTGCTCAGGTCTTCGAAATATAATTTGCAAGTTTCATTTCTTTAATTTTTTTTTTTATTTACAACTATTTCCACCAAATTTTGCATATTTTTGTAAAAACATTGAATATTTTCCTTTAAAAATGTCACAACATCTTAGTAAAATATATATCTTTGAAATAATAATAATATTATATTTTTTATATACACAAAAAAATTGAAATACATAGGCCGTTTTTTGCTCGAGGAAATCTGTGTAACCGCTTCATTTTAGATACATTTAGCGTGCAACAAGATTATAAAAAAAAAAATGAAGTGTTTAATCTGTCTGCAATTGCAATTGCGTTCAAATTACACAGTTGTCCAAATTAATAACATGTCTTCATTACAATAACGACGTCGTATGTACATAATTGTAATGTGCCACAATCTCACTCTACCATACATGCGATGAAAAAAATTTGCTTAACTATAAACTTACTATTAATAAATTGAACATAATTGTATGTATATACATATGTAGCTATGATTGAAAATTCAATGAACATAAGCGATTTATGCAATCGAGTGCTGCTCACATGGTATTATTGTTTTGTTAATCCTCCATATAGGGTGTGGTAGAATACATATATGTATATTAATAAACAGATTTAAAGCAACTGTTATCCTATATCTTATAAAAAATGCAATTTAAATTGCTAACACTATATAAGAATCTTATGTATGTAGATTATTAAAAAATATATAACAAACAATATCTTTAAGCCCTTTCCCTACTCGCGAGCTTTTGATCTTACACTCTTCTCAAAATGTGGAAATTTAAAAGCAACAATAAAGTTTATTTTATTACAGGATTTTACATATATAAATGTACATATATGTTATATACAATATATTTCTTTGTTGCTATGCCTTATATCTTTTTGATGATGTGAGTCTCTTTTATATAGGCAGTGTTATCGTTTGGCTATTATCCAAAGTTGGGCGTACTGTAATCGTATTACAGTACGAATACCATAAAAAATAAACCTAATTTATCTGCCTGTTAGATCTACATTCGGCTCTGTGCAGCACCAACCATTCCTTACACGTAAGCTATACTTTTTTAACCATGAAAGCATGTGTGGTTTTTGACACTTTAAACTACTTGTAATAAAGTTGTTAAACACATTTATAAAAAAAAAAAAACATCGCAATGTTTTGGAAAATTATCAAAATAAAGTAATACGATAGTTTGCAACTACAGCTTACCCGCCTAACCAGTTTTGGATTTTTCTTCTACTAAGAGCTTGCAAAGGAATAATAATAATTTGTTTAACAGATTTAATTGGTGACCGCACTTCTACTCACCTAAATTTTTAGTTGGACATTTTAAATATTACAATTAATGTGTGGAGATTGTGAATTAAAAAGTTGTTGTGGCAACTATTACACCGTGTAACTGCACTTCAAAATCCTTGTTTGTAATAAATTTACCATTTTTAATGCCGAGAATGTTTTATATTATATATAAGGCCATAAAGTTATATGTTTATATAAATTATTAAATTTGGTAGCCTAATATTAAGTTTCTTTATGAAAAATTTAAAAGTTTGGAAATTTATTTTTTCTACTATTATCTTTTAATGGTTTTGAAATTTGTTTAGTGTAGCAAACTGTTAAAGTTTAAAAAATTAAATAATTTTCTCGTAAAGTCCCAGAACAGTTGGAACTACTATTGAAATATCGGTAAAGTGTTTTAGTGGATTAGTTATACTTTGGGTAAATGGTAACTATATTTAAGGGACAAATCTATTTTTTTTTAATATTATTTGTTACTTTATACCTTTAATAATTTACTAAAAGAATATTTCAAATAGTTTTCGGACATTTTTAGAGCTATAAACTTCTAAAACTTCTAAATCGTAACCGTTCAGTTTAATCAGCTCTAACACTTTATACTTGAACGAGCTTTTCTCGAAGAGTACTTTAACAGTAATGTTATGGAGACAAAATACATCAATATGCATACAAAATCCATATAAATCCATACAATAATTTACCAGTTTTTGATCCGATTAAAAATAGATTCTTGGCAGCCCAGAAACGATCGTCAATTTTAGATTTTTTTCGACCGTAGATCATTGTACAGACAATATCTTCTAGACGAGAATTTTGGTTTTAAATTTTTTTCCACAAAGAACTTATTTCTTTTATATTTATACCAATAAATAAATAAAGAAATATGTATGTACCATTTTTCCCCTAGAGACATTATTCCATTAGTGCAAATCGAAATTTCCAGAACGGAAGCGAGCGAACCTTTGTTGGCAACGACTCCAAATACGAAAAGACTTTTTCGACTACTGGCATTTGAACCAAATTTTAATTTCCTTAATTTYGAAAAAATTAAAGTTTGTGGCAAAGTGCACTAGATACAGCAATTAATTGCATAATTGCCAAGTGCACTTACAATCTCATATAGCTGAAGTAGTATTTAGCATATAAATAAATAAACATTGACCACAACTAAGTCCGTAATGATTAACAATTAAAAACAAAATTGTCATGCTTTAACCAGTATTTATTATTGTGTTATATAATTTTTCTAAGACTCTTATTTTTAGTGCTTTTATGCAATATGCCAGAAGGTGTTTATAAATATGCAGTTATTATTAAAAATATGCGCTAATAATTAGCGTTTTGTATGCCCCTAACGATGATCGAAATTGCCATATGGGTGTTGGAATTCCGCAGTTTTTACACGCTTGTCAGATTTTGATCATTATGGCTTGCGCATAGGCGAGATAATGAACGGTTGACATCAATTAACAGAAAGTTGCACAGCTGTAATATCCGTTTAATTGCAGGAATCCCGTTTGATTGGGCGAACTAATAAATTAAGAGGCAATGCATTATGCATTTTAAGTATTAAGATATTAAGATATTATATTTATATAATTCTTTATAGGCACGGAAGTGAAAACGATCAACCGTAAAGAATTTGTATGACATACCGACTTCCTTCACGCTTGCCGTGTAATGACTCCATATTGAAAGTTGAAACCATTTGAATTATTATTTTAGATTGTTTGGTGTAATACTAGTTAAATTTGAAATATAAAAGAAAAAATACTGCCTAAAGACATTTTTTTTTAAGTTTTCAACATAAGATTACTAATTTAAAAGTTATCTCTTCGAAGGCATTTAKATCTGATCTATGATTTTATGGCCTATTTTTTTGTCAAAGTTATAAATTTTTATTTACGAAAATCAAATGCAATAGTATTATGCCCATCTGAAGCTATGGCATTTTTCCATCTTTATGTAAATTTGTAATGTCAAGCAGCATTTTCAACATGTACAATCGCCTTTCAAGCTCCCTTAGCTTCAATTCATAAGTCACCAAATTTTCTCGCCTTTGAATGTATTCGATTGCTTTTGATCGTTTTAAAATGGCTGCTTAAGTGACTCCCAAAGGTTCTGCCAGTTCTTCTTGTATTTTAGGCTTTACACATCAACAAAGGAAAATTCTAACGGTAAGATATCACATGATCTTGGTGGCCAAAGGGTGAAATTATCTGCTCATCGAAGTATCTCAATAAATCCATTGATTGATGCGATGTGTGGGAAGTGGCGCCACCTTGTTGAAACCAAATGTCGCCGAGATCACGAATTTAAATTTCAAGCATCAAATAGTTGTCATTGACGGTTCCGTTCTCATCGGAATCATTTTAAGGATCATCATCAAACTCTTGTTTTTTCTGGACAAAATGGTAGCTCTTGAATCTCTTTAGGTTGCTCTTCATTCTGAACGCTTTTGCTMAAAAACGTCAGTTCTTTTTGGAACTTTGACTTCGTAGAGCAAAGGGTTGTGGCTTGGGAAGGTCGAGCGGCTTCAGTTCTTTCACAATCTGTATTTTGTAAATTTTAAACTTAAGATCTCGACGTAAAATAGGTCAAACTTTCATGTACACTCCTAGTCACGTCTATTATATTTTCTTCACTACTTGCTGGACGCGGTTTATTCGGTCGAATATTATACAATAATGAATGCTGGATCTCAAGATGAGTGATGGTGCTGCAAATAGTACGCTCAATAGGCCTATTAGGTTGACCATAAGTTGAGTAAAGAGCGTGAAACGCATTCTTTACGGAAGGGGAATTTTCGAAAACAGTACCTCTACTTGGATCACCCCTCAAAAACATTCAAATCGCGGTGAGCTCAAACAAACTCTGGCATAGACATGAGTAATAGTCAAGAAGGTTATGTTATGAATTTGGTGACATCGGCAGGGAATTCTCCTATCGACAAACTATTAATTCAGATCTGCACTTTCAACAATTGAACAGTCTGAAGTAAACAATCGCCCMGGATGATTCCAGGTTCATATATATTGTTACTGACTTACCATAAGAACCTGACACCAAGTGGATACTGAAATAATAAAATTAAATTTTAAAATATTTGTATTAAATGGAAAAGTTATTTTCAAAAAAGATTATTCCCTGATTCAAWTTTTGAACATTTGGTATTAGCATTATATATATAGCCAATTATATTCGTGACCTATAATTAGCTAGGTTATTAAGTCTAGCTGAGCTTCAGGCATTACTTGAACAATATAGCGATTAAGATTTTCCCTCATGGATGCTTCTTTACCTTTTCCATTCATTTGTTCGCGTCATTCAAAGTATGATTCAATGAATCGGTATACTTTTTTCAGGTTCTTTAAAATATAGGTTTCTCTTCATCGAAAACAATAGAACARTGGATATCTAGTTAATCTGAATTTAATTTATATAAGAAAAATTAAAACAATGCAATTACAATTAAGTGCAATGGTAGAAAAACTGATTAATTGGCACATAAGTAAAGCGCTTAGCAATTATGCAAGTTATGTACCTCATTTCATTATAATAGTTAAACACATACATATATGCTTACGTATTGAAGCTGGTGATTGCCACCACACAGTTCGTTAGGTGGCAATCAATCACTCATTCAGTTTTTGAATATTGAGAATTCCTCACTGGGCAACACCGATTTGCCACTAGAAATGATAGATCTAACAGCAACTAAGTACGTTTTATTACAGGCGAATAAATATTACTGGCCAATAATTGCATACAAATATATGTACACATACATGTATGTAAAATGCAATGCAACGAACGACAAGGCCGGTGGTGTGCTGCCACAGCATTCACCTGATGTGTGAACRCTTAAAATTTAATTGATTTAAATTTAAAAATTACCTGGGGAATCATTAAGTGTATTTATATAGTTTAGTTTCATTATCCATAAGTGCGCTCATATGTATGTATATATGTATAAACATACATATGCAAYTGTGGATTTTCCTAAGCAGTGAAGCTAGACATCTCATATTTRTAATATGATTCTTTTATATTGAATGAAACATAATAATAACTAAATACTCAATATGTTGCAAAAATAACAAGAACTATTTCCCTTTGTTCATTACTAAATACTATAACTAAATTAGGTGTAACTATGCATGTAACTAGAACCACATCAGGTGCATGTAATTAACCTTAAGMTGATTAAAAGTCTACATATCTTGTAATTACTTAAGTAGCATTGTTTTATTCACAGACATATTTACAAAAAAAAAGTATYTCATTCATTAATTTTACTTCAGGAATTCATAAATGATTTCTATAAAAATCAATCATTTTCTATATGTGTATATAACTGGCGAGTCCTATTAAAATATAACTCCAGTTTCTTGCTAGAATTTGGTTTTAGTATTCAAATTGCCACCAATATACACCTTAATAGCAATGTTCTCACTTTTCTATAAGGTTTGTAGTAACGGGTGATCCAAGTAGATGTATTTATTTTGGCGCATTTTATGWCGAGATCTTAAATTGTAAGTATACAATATAAAGTTTATGCAAGAACTGAAGCCGATCGACCTTCTCAAATGACATCCCTTTGCTCTATGTGCTCATTAAAAGTTTCAAGAAGATCCGATATTTTCGAGCCAAATTTTGTTTAGCGATGAGGCCTATTTCCGGCKGAATGCGTATGTAAACAAGCATTTGGGACGAAGAATAACTTGAAGAGATTCAAGAGCTGCCATTTCATTCAGAAAAATCAACGATTTGGAGTGGTTTGTGACTCGGTCGGTCCTTATTTCTTCGAAAATGATGCCTATATTTGCCGACTATTTGGATATTAAAGGTCGTGATCTCGGCGACATTTGGCTTCAACAAGACGGTGCCACTTCCCACACATTGCAKCAATCAATGGTTTTATTGCAAGAACATTTCGATGGCAGGATCGTGTGATCTCACAACGTTAGACTATTTCCTGTGGGGATAAGTAAAGTCTAAAGTCAAAAATTGAATTCATATGATGGACCATCTAAGGCRTAGCCGTGGCCAACATTTGAAAGAGATAATCTTCAAAAAATAAATGCTCTTTCGAATCATTATAAACATTCTCCATTAAGTTTGAGTTTTTTTGTGTTTATTCTTTAAAAAAATAGGGAAGCTTGAAATGGATCACGCTTTAAAATTTATACTTCGCTTTAGTGTCGGAATTTTCTTGAGGTCTGGGAAAAGCATGAAGTCGATTTTAAAAAAMTTGTTACACTGTACAATCTCAATCAATTTCACTTTATGCATATCTGAAATCTTCTCTTTTTGACCTATTGTTGTTGTTTTTTTTTTTGGGATAACACTCAATAATACCTTATTTTGGTAACAACCATTATCACATTAAAAGGCATACCTAGTGTGAAATTTTGAAAACAATAACGCCTACAAAGAGTATTTCAAATAGTTTTTTAGATGGAGCCCCTCAGTTCAATCAGCTGTAACAGTCTATCTTTAAACACGTTTTTCTGGCAACATCATTTTTAGAATTGGCTTGAGCGATTGCTTTGAGACAAATGATAGTTTTTAATTAATCACTTTGATCAGTAAAAAAATCAAATTTTTGCAGTCCAAAAACGTCAAATATTTTGTGTAAAATTCAACTTTTTTTAAACACATAATTTTTTTTATTGACTGACGGTAAGTCATTGTGTCCACAATATCTTCCAGCGAGAATTTTTGTGGATTTCATCGACGAAAAAGTTCGGAATCACTGCAGCAGCGGATTACCGTTATTAGATGTGCCACTTAACTCACGAAATTCCTTTCAATTAATTTTCTTAGAAACAACCGTGGTCACTCAAAATCAGTACGAACTTTTCAACCTCTTTGGTAAGTTGCATCTTATAAAGTGTTACTGCCTGAAGAAGCGGGATTCTTATGTAAAAAAACTAAATTTGCAAAAACTCGTTTCTTCAGCTGACAATATAGTCGGTCTGATAATATCATTACTATGAATTATCTTTCTGTTAAACGGTTACAGTTTACTACATTTTGAAATATGTAAGCGCTAACAGGTGGCGAAATTAACCCACGACAATAACAAACTGAGAGCATTCTATTTAAACAATTCTACGAGTATGTATACATGTTTAGTGTTTAACACTTTATTCTCGCTAGGAATATGGTATCTAACAACTTTCTAGTGTGCCTGCCACATTTTACCCATGCGCTTCATTTTACAAAGACGATTATCAAAAGCGATTTATAACGCAATAAAAATGGAGAAAAAAATCAAATCCCTCGTTAGATCCAAACAATTTATGAATGTACTTCATGTTGTAAGCAATTATAGTAAATCGTAATACGATTGAATGATGCAAACAATTGGAATGGCAGACGAAAGGCTACAMATACTTATATAGATTGCACAGGTTAGCGTAAAAATATGCAACAAACAATACAAACCACATGCAAACACACACACAGATAATAACAGATCTACAATTACATATGATGGTGTGCTAAGAAGCATCAAGTCAGATAAACAATTATGTGAATTTACAAATCATTGCTTTGAAACAATACAAATGTTAATTCATATCATGAAAATATATAACCACCATATATATATGTGTATATAGTATGTATGTTTGTTGTACAAATTTTAATTCGTACATGAAATTTTCGTAAACGCACATTCAACTAACTACAATATTTGCGATCGCGGCCAATTGGCACCAGCGTTGAACCTTCATTTTGTGGAATTTAATTGCGGTGAACTTGAATGGTATACTGATAAGTTGGCTTTAATGTAAAAAAATGGTGCGTATATGTGGTGTACAATACGCAGAACCTTTTCGGCTTTACCAACATTTATAAGCATTTGTAGATATGTTTRTGAGACTTACTGCTATTAAACTCAATTGTTTGTGTTGTCAAAACACAACGCTATTACTGTAATTTGACACATTTGAATATTGTCATGCTTGATTTTAGTATATGTACATACAGTTGTTTGTGTGTGGTTAAAAATCTGAAGCTATAATTATATACAATTTATTTAGACAGTAAATGACAAATGCTATAGTTTAATAATTTAATTGTCAATAGTTATTTAATATGCGAGTATTTTTATACACAAAATTATTGCAATTTGGAAATTTTCTTTACCCAATTTTTCCTTTGACTTCATTTCACAAGTTTTCAATTGGGCTTAAATCTGGAACTTGCGCTAGCCAACCAACAAGTGGAATTTTTCCTTTCGTAAGCCATTTTTTTTATATTAACTTTCCAATATGCTTTGGATCGTTATCGTGTAGAAAGATCCAATCTGCTGGCACACCATCATAAATATAGGGCTCCATTGTATTCCTCAGTATATTAAGATAAGCAAAAGTATCCATATTCTCCTCTAACTTTAGTAGTGGTCCAAGTCTAAGCAACACCCCAATCATTTAAATTTCCTCTGCCTTGCTTTACAGTCTGTTTGGTATATCTTGGATCGACTTCTTGGGTTTTCTTTTGAAGCACAAATGTTTTTCCATCAGGACCAATGTGGTTTAATTCGGTTTCATCCATAAAAGGTATCAATTTCCTAAAATTTAAATCCTTTAATCACTGACTATGAGGAAATGATTAACGTACTTTAAAATATTTTTTCCGACAGTAGTGGTTTTATRTGCTCACACACCCAAACAAATTATTTTAATTGAAACGTCTCTGCACTAGTGTACTTGACATGTTTAATCCCAATTCTGCATTGATTTCGACCATTATTACGCGTGAGGATCTGAGATCAGCTTTCATTTTCTAAGAATTACTTTATCTTCGCGGTGGGTTATTTTTCAAACCGGTGCCTTATAAATTATGTTTTAGGATAACAGATTGAGGCCATTATTAACTTTTTTGATGGCATTGTACACATTTTTTCTGGAACATTTCACTTGGTTTATACTGAGAACGGTTACTTGTTAAATCAAACACAAGTAATGACCGAAAACTGTAAGTGCGCAAAATCATTGTTTAACGAATTTATGACGAAATTAAAAAAATAAAACATATTAGCAAAATCTGAATGGAAATGACAACGGCTATTTTCCTATACATTTAAAGAGGCGTGAGAAGCAGTATTGATCTCTTAATAACAAATTTATCGAAACATCACTCTCTTACAAGTAACCGCAAATTAACTCCATCAGATTCAATACACTTATGGCAATGTTTTTTCCAGTCCTCGAAACACTTAAACTCTTTTTTGGATGGCTTCAGCTCCTTCAGCGGATTTTATTTGATCTCTTCGATCGTCGAAAATGGGTTCCACGTTGGAGCTATTTCAGTTTGGGGTACAAGAAAAAGTCACACAAAGCCAAATCTGGTGAATACAGTGGTTGAATGATGGCTCGTTACGATCGTATAAAATAAATAAATTGCTCTTTTCCAATCCCGCCGTTATCGACGGATGTTCTCACACAATAGCCGCGGGCAAATAGAACTGTTCATTGACCGTCTATCCCTCCAGAACAAATTATGATGCACCAAACCACCAATATCGAAAAAAACAATCGCATTACCTTGATTTTTGAAGCGTTTGGCCATAATTTTTATGGTTTCGGATCGTTTTTATCATCTATTCCGATAATTGTTGACTTCTTGTCATCTCTCTAACATTTGCTTGACGATTTTCAAGTACTATGTACTTCACTTTTTTAATATTTTATTAGTTGAAGAGGTCGAAGGTCCTCCAGAATGAGAAAAGCCTTCAACGATCTCTCGACCGTCCTTGAAGACCACTCGTATGTAGGGTTGTGTTTTTGATAAAACTGAATCAACGTAAGCTTTTTCCATGCGCAACGATTCCACACCCGAAATTTGATTAGAAATACAAAATTTGAGACAAATCCTTAGTTCAGTATTTTTATTGACTGTGAAAACCGCAACACACCGTATCACTCTTATTTTTCTTCGTATATAAACCGAAGCCTATTGTACTCAGGAAAATAAGATCATGCTGATCATTAATATATATATTTCATAGGGTCTACTATGTTTCCTTCTGGGTATTACAAACCTGTTCAGGATATGAAAAAAAACTCTAAGGCAGAAAACCTTTCTGTTAGAATTAAGAGCGCATACATACTTGGAAAGACTGCCTTAGAGGTGTGTAAAAAAATATTTTTCAGAATACCAAGTGAAAAAAGAAATTTTGTTTTTACTCGCCCTTTTATACATATAAACATTGCATATTCTTTGTCTATACTATGTTTGAGGTGATTGAGAAATAATATCATTAAGTAAGTATATTGTGAGATCCAGACTTCTTTAAGCATTCGTCTGATCACCTGAGTAATTAACCAAGAAGGGAGGAGGAAGTGAAGTATTTGAACAGTACAATCGTAGTACATAAAAAGCTGTGCATTAAAGTATACGAGATTGAAAACAAATTTTGTTAGGGATTCCATGGTGTGTCAAACTCAACAAAAGCTAACTTAAGGTAAGCTTCACTTGTAACCAGTTACCAATACTAATTAATGGCTACTATAAAAATAACACCCGAAGAAGCTCAATAAATTTATAGTTAAAACTGCTAYGTAAGTTATTGCCGATAAGAAAATGGAATCAACCATCAATAGTTAACGTAAATAACAACAAAAATATGCGTCATCATGATGTTATTATGAATAGATTCCCCGGCTTTTGTGTGGTTTTTTTAATATGCATACATATACATACATATGTATACACATATGAATGTGTGAACATACTCACTATAGATTTGCAAAGAAATGCCACTTGGAATTTCCAAAGTTTTTATTTTAACTTTTWACAGCAATTACAAATAATAAGTTCGCTCGAATTCCCTGGTAATGCGACCATAATGGGKGCCGATTAGTGTATGTGTGTGCGTATAGAACATATAATGCTCAGTAAAAGTGCATAGATATGTATGTTTGTAAGTGTGAATATAATCCACTCACAGTTAAACGTTTTGCGTTTGCGTGCATAATATATTATTGATATCGTTATATACCATATACTCATAAATATCATTAAAGATATACATATAGTTAAATTAATATGCATGCCTCGCCTGCTCTCCATAATCGTCACAAACAAGCCTCTTTTTGACATCGAACATTCGTAAAATGACTGTCGCCAGGTGCTTTTTAGCTACAGACATAATTTCATATACACATAAATGTATTTTTATATTTATATGTCAACAAGCACACATGTCTACCCATATTAATGTAAGTTCTTATTTTAACTTTTGAATGCGCCGAACTTCTTGCGAGCCAGTTACAAATTAAGCACAAAACCAGTCATTTAAAAATGTGASATACATATGTAGCTGCATTTGTACGAGTTGTGTATTCGGCTTCCTGTTCAAACATTTCCGAAACAAACTTGAACTCTGCTTGCAGAGCGCGTAAGTTGAAACGAATATGCCCACTTTTCACGCGCTACCGCCACCACGCCTCGCAATTTTGCCCTCACAAATGGTCAAGTAATCGATTCGAATGTGTGGTGCTAATTCGGTACCTATACCCGTAAGTGATAGCTGGCGTATAAACCTGCTTTGCCGCGAAACTCCTCGTGCTGACTTACTCACCTACCGAACTTCGATGTACGATTAAAGTACGTATGTACGTGGGGTTTGCGTACGTACATACGTCACGGATTGAGTAAGCGCCTGCTCACAGCAGAGGAAATCCACAATTAATGCTGATGCTTGAAACAACAACAACAGCAGCTTACGGCGAAGAAGTGCCTGAAAGCGCAGCTTTAAAGCGTTGCGCTGTGCAAACGGCTGATGAAAAATAAAATTTAAAAAAAAAACCAACAACTACAATGCACAAGCTCGTAAATTGAGAGCCACACAAGTGTTAGTTTTGCTCTCTTAATAGCGCTTGCTGCCACAATGGTTCCCAGCAGCAACTAAATTTTGTCGATTGACGATTTGTTCGTTGTTTTTCTTTACGATTCGCGATCACACACACACATATATATACATACATACATACACACGAGCCCCACAAATTATTAAAGCAGCTGCTGCTGTGCTTTGTTCGCGATCCATTCTTCATCCTCACGAGCTACCTCTGCAGCTGCTGCTGTGACTGTTGCTCTTTTTGTAGTTTTTTGTTTTTTTGGATTTCGTTGGATTTGTGCGGCGGGCGGTAGTTGGCTCTTATGCATTCTAGCGGTGTCCGCTGAGGCCATTGTTGCGCTGGACGCGTATAAAAGTTGACTCGCGTTCGATGTTCTGATTAGTATTTGTGCGCCGCTGACTTTGTAACGTTCGGAAAAACTCCAAGCTGAAACTTGTAACAATTTGGTGTGTTGAGCAAGTGCAAAAATTTCGCAAGAACAAACATAATTACTGAGTTTGGGTAATAAATAATTGCGTCGAGTTGTTGAAGTGTATTGTGAAAGTGTACGAACTATATAAGGAATTGGCAGTCAGTGGATTAAGTATTGTAAAAGTACGTAAATTAAATTTTTTTTAATAATTTCTTAATATTAATTTTTTTATGAATGTAGTGAAGTCGGAAGTGTGAGAAATTTTTTTGCTAAATTTACAATACATTTTATTTTCGTTCTCGAAAATAATTCAAAATTGCATGCGTTAATTTTGTAATAAAAGGTTAAAACTTCATTCGTTTGTGTTATGTATTATGTGTTATACAATTACTTCTACCGTTACCAATATGTGTGATTTTCCAATTTATAATTGTTTCAATGTTATTGAGATTTTTTTATTGTCTATTTATTCAAT
This sequence comes from Bactrocera latifrons, assembly GCF_001853355.1. NCBI lineage: Eukaryota > Metazoa > Arthropoda > Insecta > Diptera > Tephritidae > Bactrocera > Bactrocera latifrons. The sequence continues at coordinate 128,263 of NW_017535419.1, forward strand.
AAGTGACTTTTCGTGACATTAAGCTGTTATTAGTATGGTTTATTTTGAAACGAAATTGAGTTAATGTAACAATTACTTACATCAGCATAAAACAAATCCGCCATAAAAAGTTTTTTAAATTAATTTATTAATTTTTATATAAACCCAATAAGCTGATACGAAAAAAATAAACAAATTTTAGGAAGTTTTAAACAATTTGATTGTGTTATCCTTTGTCATAATATTGGGTAGTCGAAAAAGTATTTTCGTATTTCCAATCAAACTTCAACTTATTTAAGCAATATTTTTCCTGAAAACGATATTTATTTTTGAAAAATATTTTCACATATGTACATATATCTCTTATACAACTATTTTTTTGAAGAATTTCTTTAACCTTTTACTTTTTCAAAAGCTTTAATGGCATAAATAAGTTTTATAAAGCTATACCGATAAACYATAAAGCGAATGGATTCTGAGATTGTTTTCAATTCCCAAACGTTTTTTGTACCACTTTGCAACTAAAAACATCGAAAATATATACTCAGACAMTCAATAAGAGAGAGATAAGAAACGGAAACTAAAATATTATTTTGCCAAAAATCCAAACTTCTTTATACAAAAAGCACTTTAAAAATCAACATTTATTTTTTCACCAACCGTAATATTTTTCTGACAAGCCAGTTATGTATGCATTTTGACTTAAGAAGAATACAAATAAAATATAAAGATTACTGTTATCTCCTTTTCAGAAGCACTAGAATTTTTTGCATAAATGTTGAWTTCGATTCATGCTCTTAGTTCCAAYTAAGGAATTAGCTGAAGATTGATTGATCTCCCTATAAATCCAGTTTTAATGACAGACGCAGATGTAATTCATTCAAGAACAGTCCSAGCATTAGAAGTTGATGGAACCCCTGATTTATTTATTTGTATTGTTTAATTATAATTAATTTTTAAGATATTACATATACATATAAAACTTTAACTTTTTTATTTTGTTAAATAAATTTATATTATCGTTTGCAATAAAAATGTCAAGGTTAGGTTAAGTAAATCAGGTAAGCCAATGAGCCACGTATACACCACTTTTGGTYCTTTGCGATACCAGATCTAGTTCAGGTACTAGGTCAATGTATTTAGTAGTCATCCTCTACGATCTCACGCTTAACTCAAATTTTAACTGTGTGGCTTCACTATCGATACCTTTTCCAGTGTATCATACCGTGGGGACCCCAGATGCTTACAACGTAATCTTGCCAATGCGGGACAATGGAACACGAAGTGCTTTATTATTTCCCTGGTGCCTTGCAATAGACATTTTATGCAGTCTTCTCGATCAGAATGTCAAGCACATAATCTTAATTGCTTTTAAGTGTTCCCGTATAACTTTTACTTTTGATTTTAAATTTTTTTCTTATAGTAATTAACTTATAATAAAAAAGAGTAGGGGGCTAAGCTTTGACAAATATTTTATTTTATTACTTTTAAAATTTTATTTAATAATTACTTTATTTTATATACTTATGAAATTAAATTTGAAATTGTTTAAAAATTATTAAATTACAAACATTCGAAACGATCCCATTTTAT